>NC_056533.1:5177500-5370000 GCF_910596095.1 Thunnus maccoyii | reverse complement strand
GACAGAGCTATTTCAACCCTTTTCCAACAATAAATCAACTCTGTTGTCAGTAAGTCTCTTAGATTAAAGGTCAACTCCAAAATATCTAATGCAACAAAAACATTTTTAAACAGTTTCCATTGTATATATTTATTTTTAATATAAAGATTGAATGCTAACCGTTTAAACACACCGACCAAACATACATAAAGCTAACATGTGGTGCAGCCTATGCTAATTAACCAAAAAGGTCATGCAGTCTAATCTAAAGATAAACAGCAAAAGTGTTTCTTCTTAGTCACTATTAGAAACGAATGCTAACACTAAAGGCAATGATGTCATCACCTGGCATTAACAGGAGCTATATCACAATTATAAGAACAGCGGCAGCAGATGCAACAACAGTAATACTAATACATATAATAATTATTATAATTATTATATGTATTGACGTATTTTTTACATTGTGGTATCTGCTACTTTTACTCAAAGCTACATTTGTTAATTTTTATCCACCTGGGGTTAGAAAAAAAACAACAACAGCAAAACAAGCTGACAGACACACAGTCATGACACATTTCACAGTAGACATTTTAATTTGTCAGTGTAGGAAATGCACAGGTGTTACAAATGACATTAACGATGGCTCTGTAATATTCAGTAAGTCATGACAGTGTGACAGTGAGCCAGCATGCACAAAGCCAGGACCCTGAAACTGAAGCAGCTCCATAGAAATTCAGCCATCATTCATTTTATTATTTACACCTGCGCTTTTCCTGCTGTGACATGTTGAAATGTATTCTGTTAGATCCGCCTCTTTTCATCTAGAAAGTTGTAAGAGCTAACAAACACTCAGCTATTTACACTTCCGGCAGACACAGAGCAACACAAGTGTCGATTTGAAGTTGTATCTCTGGTCACCTTATGAATATAACACCGAGATATTAAATGTGCTAGAAGGACAAAACAAGCTAAAGGAAGCTAAAAAAAAGTTGTGTACAGCTGCAGAGTTGAGTGTTTATATCTAAAATATTGCAGATTTAAATGTGCACTGTATGCAGAGTTCTGCATGACGGCTCATTTTTAAAGTCTTATTTGCCTCGTGACGTTATCTTTTGTTAGCTTTGCTGTTGCTTTCTGTTGTTTTTGAACTGCTTTCCTGCATCAATGCTCTGTTTGCCACTAGTCTGCTCCATCCACAACACTGCAGTCAACCCAAACTAACCCACAACAGCCCTGTTATCATTTAATGACTTGATTGCAGGTAAGTGGGGAGGTTAAGGCATGATCACACGGAGTCACAGAAAGATAATAAATAACTTTATTCAATAATCTAAAAGCAAAAAGTATGCACTTTTTAAAAAAAATATTAATTTAGAAAGTTTCTATTACAAAAAGTGTTTTTCTCTGTGGCTTGTAACAGGTTTTAAATGTTTTCTCCTTTTCCTGTTAATCACAGATATTGCACTTTAAGCAACCAGGGAATAATGCTCTCGCCATCTTTTCCTCATCAAAAAAAAAGAAAAAGGGGAAAAATTCAACCCACCAAGAGGTTTCTTTTTTGCCCTCTCTTAGTTTAGAGGATATTTGCAGGCCACTGGCTCTAGATAATTCATCTCCAATCTGAAAATTAGAGCCGCTGATAATGACAGTTAAGAACATATTTTTCCAACTGTAACGTTATTGCTTAAATATGAAGCAGTAAGTGGTTGGAGTGTACTTTTCCAGGGGAACAATAAAACATTCTCAACTACATGTAGCACTGCACGCGCACACGCACACGCACACACACACACACACGCACCAAACTAGTGCTGCTATATCCGCCGGCAGCTTGAGATCTCAGTTAAAGCCCAGGAGGAGGCGTAGAGAAAACATGCTGGAAATACCCCGAGTTTAAAGTGCTAAAGTGAAGACTAAAACACAGATTTATTCAGCAGAAGCCAAAGACCAAGGGAGAGTTTTAACACATTTACACCAGAGAGCCCTCTGAGGAGAGACGCACCAGTGGGTGGTTGTGTGAGAGCTTATTTGAGCATGTAGTGTATGTCTGACTGTGTGAGTGCGTGCGCTGTGTGTGTGTGTGTGTGAGCGTGCGCGCATACTCCCATCGGTGCGTTCATTTCTCTTATCCGTACACCCACCTTTTTCTTGGTTTCGAGACAATCTCCCAGGATGCCTATTCTACATTAAACAGTGCTTTGAAGACAATTGAGCTGAGACCCAGGCTGATCAAGGCTCCCTTATCCCTCCCAGCACATCTATTATCAAAGCCTTCGTACCATTACCGTCATTATACACTATGTATTATTATTATTATTTTGAAAATGCAGTGCTGAGAGCAGGCGAGAGACGGGGGCCCCCGTAAACAAATCTATTATTGGTGATGAATTGCATAATAACACAGGCATAATGCCGTTCTCTCACAAAACTGGTGAAGGTGCTGAACTGGAAAAAGTACCCCGTCGGTAAAATTTGAATAAACAATGGGCGAGAGAGGGAGAGAGACAAAGATGGAGTGGTCGTTAGATGCTGTGTTCTTACTTGAGAGCTAAAGACTGTAGTTTGCTCAGCGCATACTTGGTCCCCCCCCCCCCCCCCCCCCCCCCCCCCCCCCCCACCCACCCCGTCTGTGTCTCTGTTTGTTATCAATCATCTTACATGTCATTACTGATTTAAAAGGTACCATCATTAAAGAATAGTGCACTCTGCCTTATTTGGTGACTTTTCTATGTTAGTTTATGTGTGTGCTTTGAGGAATTTGGTGTAATGAGATCACATCAGCTGTTTTTTTTTTGTTTCTTTATCATCATGTCTTTCTCTTTGGAATTTCTGTTTGGAAGTTTTCCGAGGGTGGTGCTCTTATTTCTAATGCTGAATAATCAGAGGAAGGAAAAAAACGGATCTCTTCCTGTGCTCACAGTGGAAAAGCTTTGATAAACAGATGTTATCTTAATGACAGGCAAGATCTGATCCAAATTTCCTCATACTTATAATAATAATTAATAATAATTTGAAGTTATGACAACTTGGGTCTTATTTTTGTCGTTTTTGTTATTATTCCACCTCTGTATTAGTAACATTACACTCCAAAAGTGAATTGCTGAGATCTTAAGAGCGTTGAGAATAAGTCTAATAATGGCAAGAAACACAAGCAGTAAGATGACCATACAGGTTTTCAATAAACACCCTTGTTAGCGAAACATTTATTTCATTTTTTCAAGTCCCCTTCACTCAAAAATGCGTTCTCCTTCTTATTCCTTCACTGAAGAAGGAAAGTTTCTCTGTGCTCACCTTCAATCTCAGTTTAAGGGGCGGGCCTACGAGCAGGATTTGTGACATCACGACTAGTTAGCGGGAAAACCATATCAGACTCAGGTTATCCGTCGAAGCAGAGTATTTTCTGTGTCTTAAAACATGTGTGGAGGGGATCTTTAAGGAGTGAGGAATATGACTGGATAACAGAGTAATGTATCTCATGTTCTTTTTTAGCCAAATAAATAACATTTTATTATTCCAAAGAAAATAGTCTAGATAATCTGGTTTAACTGCTGGCTTGTTTGCAAATTGTCTAATTATCTGACTGCTCATGTTTCTTTCTCTGTTAACTTTGTTATAATGATGTCACTGTGTTCAGTGTTATCAAAACCAATAAAAATTACAACCACAAAAATAAGACATATGTTATAAAAAACTGGAACTATTCTTTAAAAGGTTTTTACTTTTAGCTTCCAGGTCCGTGGTATATAGTTGTACAAATTGTTTTTCATGCTTATTAATTTAAGAAGTTTTCTTACAGCTGGGTTATTAATTTGTCCTGTTCTTTATGATATGAAGGTGGGAGATTTTTATTGTGAAGTAGTAATGCAGGTAGGAGCTACAAACACAGCAAACAACATGTCAGTGTCAGCAAAAGGCTCTTCCAAACAAGGGAAAATGCAATTTTTGTTGTTAAGCACTTGGAAGATGAGGGCACAAAGTTAGTCATTGTTTCGTTTTGTACAGTGTTTAATACTGAGTGACATTTCACATGTCTTTTCATAGTTTTACTGAGTTTGAAAATTATTGTGTAAGACTGCAGTATTAGCCCAATGGCCCTCAATTTGGTCGTTCTCAACATGCGATTAACATCTCTTGGTTAAGTTAGCACACTACTCTGAAGAAATGCAGCACTACTGAAGTGTGTTTTGCAGTAACTGCAGTATGTAAGGTTAAGCATGTTTAAAACCAAAGTGAGTTAAAGCTGCATTTACTGTGTGATTCTGCACTATTTACCTATGTTTAATGGTGATTCTACATAAGAAGTGACTGTATCAGTGATTGTCATTAAGTTAAAATGCTTAAAAAGTGGTACTTTGTGATCAGAATATAAATAGTAATTCATTTTAAGGTTTATAATAAGAATTGTAATTGTAATAATAAGAGATGTGAATGATTATCATAGAGTTGTGAAGTGGGAGGGGGCACTGGGTCAGGAGGTGTATTTACATATTTTATTCCCATTTTAAAATTGGAATGATCTCTTCATTGTTACTGAACATAGAAACTCAGGATTCTCCCAGATAATGTAATGATCCTATAGGTTGATATTATGACCACCAACTTATTTCAACTTCATTTCTAAGAAATCATGTTTTACCTGTGATTTTGGCAGACAGCTAAGAACACCAAAAATAGCCACGAGTCTCGTCCACCGTTGCTATGGAGAAGAACCTAGTCAGAAGCATGAATCAGAGCCTAATTAACTCAAAATAGTTGCTGAATTCACTCAAAAGTGACCCAGAAATTTAAAGTCAAGTGACTCTGTAGTTTGTAAAATCAGTTTTCTCAGTATTACTAGTACTTTTTCAATACTAACTACATTCACCAAGCAGTAAAACTGACTGCTGAAACTTAATTTGGGATGTTAGCTGGGTCCTAGCACAAGCCAAAACAGGTGAGCATTCTACTATCAAACTATGTTTTGTAAGTACGCTTTTTTTGTGTGTAAATCCATGTTGTTTAGTACGAGTTGAAACACTGCATCAACCGGCAGAACACCAGTTGTTTTCAACATGCTAGCATGTTAGCATAAGCTTGAGTGCATCCTGGTCATTTTCAGTAGCATTTTGAGACTTCCATCTTCAGAAATAGTAGGCGTGTACTGAGAACCTAGATCCGAGCACAATGTGTTTGACTACATATGTTTCTGAAATGTTATGATTTACACTCATTGTATAGCCAAGATTCTAGCGCTAAACTGGTAGAATGACTACAATTGCATTCAAACCAGAAGAGACAAAATGGACGGGGCAGCATAAGGTAAATATGATTACACAATATACTGTATATTGCACCTGACACTGACCTACAGTAAGTTGTATGTGTGACACATCTAAATCATTTAGATTCAGTGTTTATTTAATCTGATATCTCTCATGAGTGAGCCAACTTTTTAAAGTGGCTAACGTTATCAGCTCAGCTAGTAGCCTAAAGTTTTGTTTTATGGAAGCTGTGGTAACTTAGCTGTCAATGTATGACATGATCAGAAAAGAAGTTGGATTGGTCATATAACTTGCCTCGGGTGTTATTACTGTTTGTAGGACTACCAGACCGATAAAATATAGAACTTTTTGGCTAACACGAGACTAGGCTAGTTTGGAGTTGCTAGCCAAGGGGAGGCACAACTAACCTATCACTGCTAATGGTGTAGCTGGCTAGAGTGCAGTGTAATGTATGTTAGCTGTATATTAGCTTATGCTCTGCTCATATCACGTACACGTATCTTGGAGCTGATAAGGACATTTACACACTTTGTTTTTCTGGCTCAGCATGAGAGGTATATCCGTTTTTTCCTCACACTGACTGACTGTGTGAGCTAGTGTTTGGCAGAGTAACCCCATCAACTGAAGAACTGACGGAGACTTGTCGGCTAATAAGACACAAGTATTTCCACGTATTTTCCTGTAAACCCTCTCTGATTGGTCTTGCCTCTTCCATTCACTGAAGATACAAAATTACAACACTGCCATCTTCCTTAGCGACAAACCTCTCAAAGTACAGAATTATTTGAGGCTAAAGAAAAAATCTTCAAGGCTACAGCCGCCAAATACCCAGGCCAGGCGACGCCCATCCACTCCAACACACAGAATAATGACAGCTGTCACACTCGACATTCATTCTCCTCCTCTCTCACTTACTTTCTCTTTCTTATGGGTCCAAGAAGAACAAGAGGGTGAATGAATGTGTCCATGTTCCTCTACACACACACACACACTCGCACACAGAAACTTGCTAACACTCCCCCTCCTCAGAGTGCACACACTGTTTATCTATGCTAATTTGAATATATTTTTGGGTCAATTGTGTGCTCACCAGAGACGGCTTCCACGCCTACCCTTTGCCGAACAATTTAAATTTTTAATATTCCATTTAATTTATATGGGCCACCACTGAGGCAATCTGACAATGCCAAAAAGCCGTCTTGATTTTTTTCTTTTTTTTTTGAGTGGGGGGAAAAAAAGAAGACCTTTCTTTCTTAGAAATTCCATTGCCCTGGTTTCTGCCCTTCCCTCACCTGACTCCCTGTTCTTATCTATCTTAAAACCATTTCACCTTAAGAAATAATCAATAAAAACAATTATGAGATCCAAGCCTAGCACCAATGTTCTCTCCTCTTCCTCTCCTCTTCCCCATCTTTTGTTTTTTCTCTCCCTTGCTATCTCTTTCTCTCCCTTCTGTTTTTATCCTCTTGTCTCTTCTCCCACCATCCTCTCTCCTTGGTGATTCACCGGGTATAATATTTAATTATACTCTATAATTTATGCAGGTTATCAAACTCTGAGCGCATCATTTTATGTACATTGTGTAAATTGCTTTTTTCTCTCTCCCTCCCTGTCTCTCTTTCTCTTTCTGTCTTTTCTTTTCCGTGTTTTTTTTTTTTTTTTTTTTTCCTTGGATGGGAGGAGGGTAAAATCTTTGCAGGCATAGACAGAGATATTGAAGCCTGGGTGCAAATGTGAAATGAATAAACAGGCTGGATCTCTTCTTCAAGGGCCTAAATGAGATCTGCACAAAATAATTTAAACTAGGCCCATTCATCAAGCCCAGCCAGGGAATGTGTGTGGCAGTGGCCTGTGTATGTTGTCCATACTGTTTGTGTGTGTGTGTGTGTGTGTGTGTGTGTGTGTGTGTGTGTATTCTGTGCCCCTGGCAGCGGTGGTAGTAGTATCCTTCTGTAGAGAGACAGAGATTAAGACTGAAACCAAATAAATACTGAAATTGAAGGTTTCATAGTAAAGTTTAGAAACATCTGAGTACTGAGCCACTTAATACATACACATTCTTGCTCTGTCTTATGATTTACCTGCCAAGAATTTGTGAACTCAAGAACATTTCTTGCCAAGTCTAACACTATACCCCAAAAAACTAACATACGGTATATTTTTATAGAAATATGTCACCTTATCCATAATTTGTGCATAACTTCAGCATTTAATGTTACTGTCTGACTTACTGGCCGGTCTGGCGGGTGACCTTTATTGATTTATCCGCCAAAGACAAATTTTACCGGCATCCAGTGCTGGTCGGGTGTTAATTTCGGACCCTGGCAGCATGCCTGCATATACTATTATATGTAGTCTTAAAATCCTGTCTTAAATCCTATACAAAATATTGCCAGAGCACCAGTTTATCATCACAGCGCCACTCCACTAATGTCAGAAATATCTAAACAAGTGTCAGTATCTAAATTATGGCAGAAGTAGTCAGATCAGCGCGTTAATTATGAGGAAAATTAGACTTGAGCTATTAAAAATATTCACATTGGAAATAATCACAGTGATCTCACAATACACAGTTTTGTTATTTTTTTCCTTTGAAGGAAAATCTAATTTTAAGAGGACTAATGCATATCAGTGACTTGATAAGATGTTCTTGCTGTGAATGGAACAGAGGTAATCCAAAGTCCTTGGCAAATGCAGCTATTCAAACTAATAGAATAATCAGATGAATGAAAAACATTCAAATATTAATTGAAAACATTTAAACACTGGTGCACAAGTACTTAAAAACAGTATAATGTATAATTTACTGAAACTACAGAAAATACTCATAGCTTCATCTCAACTGATGTCACCAAAACCTTGAGATTTTATCATTGTGATCAGTCTTGATATTTTTAGAAGCAAGACTGACCTTTGTACTAAACCATCATACTGTAAGTCAAAAGCTTGATCATATTAAACATTAGAAAGGTTGATCTAATAGTCTACCATCAAGTATAATGTTGAATACTTTGGTTTTATGCTAAACAAAGATGGTTAGCATGATAAATATTATATCTGCTAAACATTAGCATGTTCGCATTCTGACATTAGCCTTTAGCTCAATGCACCAATGTGCCTAAGCACAGCCTCACCAAGCACAGAGTGTCTTGGATTTACTGATGGTGTAACATAAATGTCCACTGCATTTTTCATGGAATTTGCATTGCACTGTGTGTGTATTTAGCTCTGCGGTTCAACTCCATCAGAAAAACTGTTCAAAATATTACTTATAAAAGTATAGTATTATGATTTTGTATGGAAAGATGATGGTTTGGGTTAAAATGATCACTTTGTTAAGATTGGAGAAACATGTGGTGTGGGTTAAAGCTACCACTTCCTTAAAGTTAGGCAAACTTTGTGGCCATGGCAACAGTAAACACAGCAGGGTTAAGGTTAGGGGACGATCATAGTTACGGTTTTTAAAAAACTCAACCAGAGCGTTGAATTTTGCATAATATACTTTAGATTTGTATTTAGCCTATACCTTATTATTTTGCCCCTCATATATGCTTTGAATACTTCCCATTTTATTGAAGCACCAGTTTGTTCTGTGTTTAGAGAGAAGCATTCATCTATTTTCCCCATCAAGAAGTTTCACAAAATCAGGGTACTGGAGCCATCTAGATTGAATTAATATAAAATTAATATGATTAATATAATCTCAATTGAAAGATTGAAATTATATTAGATACTTGTACTGTTAATGAGACTGGAGAGATGCCAATAGAGCGATCATGTATTGATATGATATATTGATATGACCACCAGTTATATATTGACCAGTGTAGGATGATAAGGAAAGAAAGAGGTTTTGACAAAAGGATGGATTATCACCATTAGGAGCATATATACTTATTAAGTCGACCTGGGTAGATACTGTGGTACCATTTAGTGTAGTGTACCTCCCTGATGGGGTATGTATTTGTTTTTCAACTGAAAGGGGGTCAACTTATGATTTAATATCATGACCTCTTGGCATAAGAAGTAAAGGAAGCAGAATAAACTTGCCCTGGCCATTTTTTTTCCAACCCTGTTAATGTCATTTTGTATCAAGTGTGTTTCCTGTAGGAAAATTATACTGGACTTCATTTGCTTAATCCTACTCAATACCTGTTTAAGCTTCACCTATTTGTTCAGTCCTCTTGTATTCCAGCTAGAGATTTTTAACTCTGATCCATTTAGCATGAGGCTATGAAATAACTTTTAGATCATGGGTACAGGATGATCCAAACATAGTAGTGCCATTTGTTTTCTTGGTTGTACATTAGGATAGCGTAACCGAAAATATAAAAATAAAAAATAAAAGCAAAACAGAGAGATCTTTCCTTCCCAAGAAACCCTCATGCACTCCAAATGAAGCACAAGTAAAAAACACAGAGTAATTAACTTTGGTTATGCAGAACGTTTGATCCACAATGTGAGGGCCAACGTGATTTGGGTGCTGACACATTGTTTTATAGGCTCACTAACACACTGAAGAGAAATAGACCGTGAGCTCGACCTACAGCAAATTAAAAGGGGGAAAAAAAGGTTCACATAAGCCACTTTTGTAACCGTGCAACGTAGTAAGTTTCTGTTACAGTAAACATATACAGAAAGAGTGCCAAAGAAAAATGTCTCTAAGGTCCGATTCGGTTAGGCTTCTGGTTTTAAGACAGAGGTCATTTGTCCACCATGAGAGTTCACATAATAAAAAAGGTACCCATGTAATAAATGGGGAGAAAAAAAGGGGTATTACTTGCAAATTATCTCAAACTAAGGTCCTCAGTCTGTCACCATAGTGACTTTCAGACATACCTTATATTTACTTGAGATGGAGTAAGAAGAGACAAAAAACAAGTATGGTAGATCCTTGTGAAGTCGTTTGTATACTTAAGAGATAGTCTTTGGCCTCTGCGACGGACTTGAAGATCAGACGTTGACCATCATGAGTGATCACCGGATGAGCTGGGTAGAGCAACCCGTAGCGAATATTCATGATCCGAAACTGGGCCTTAACTCCATCGAGTTGTCGTTGAAGCTGGCGGGTATCAGCTGATAGATCTGGAAAGAAGCTGACTCATTGATTTTCTTACAGTGTGTTCTCATGGTCTTTATAATTCAGAAATTTCATGATAATCCTTCTGAGTGCTGAGGACCGTCTTGGGTTAACTTGGCCTATCTGATGTGCTCGTTTGATGACTTGGATGGGGGTGAGAGCATCACCCAATACCTTGTTTTCCAAAAAGTTGCACATATCTAAACCTTTGGTTTTCTCAGGGAGACCAACTAGTCTCAAGTTAGAGCGTCTTCCTCTGTCTTCTTGGTCTTGGATTTTATTGCTCAATATCTCCATCGTTCCCTCCAGTTGTTCAACCTTTTGTTGGAGGGCAGTTGTATCTTCCTCTGCTGTGAGATTCTCTCCTCCACTTCCCCAGTTCTCCTCAAGTGCAACAGTCCTTTAATGCCATTAATTGCTTCCAACATATTGACAGATTGTTTGGTGAAATCTTCCTTCAGTGAACGAATAGCATGCAGTATATTTCTGTTTGAAGGTGTGCTAGCACTAGCTTTGTTCTGATTCTCATCAGCGACATTGCTAACGTTGATCGTGGCAATGCTAGTCGTGTTGTTTTGTACCGATGTCTTGGATGACTGTTGTCCATATTTAGAGTTTTTTGGTGGCATAGTTTCTGTCAGAGCTTTTCCAAAACTTAAAAATAAATTTATTTAGCCATCAGTCGTTTTTTAAGTGTTTTTTCAGAAAGTTAGCGACAAGCCAAGTTACTGCGACTTGTCAGCGGAACACCATAACCGGAAGTCACTATAGGTCATTTTTGAGCTGACATTATGACCTATTGTGTCGTTTTTCTTGGGAGGACAGCTCTTTTATACATGTTTCTTTCCCACCCCTTCAACTTTGCTCGTAGCTCTTATAAATTCAATTTGCACTATGTTTACACCTGGTCTTCAGAGGCGGAGAATTTTCTCCTGCAAAACTGACCGTCACAAATTTAATTCAGCCGAACACATCATCAACTTCTGTTAACATGACGGTACACTGTCTTATTATCTGCACGATCTTTCAAACTCACAAAAATCACATGTAAAATGCGACTCCAGCCTGCAGCATCTATATGATAAATATCGTCTTTGGTGTAAAATTTGTTACATCTGCCCTGAGGCCTTAGTAAATCTGGACCTAAGTCTTGTTATTATCTCCGCCGTGCATTTAGTCGTGTGTGTCTGTCTGTGTGTGTGTGTGTGTATCTGTCCGCAGCTAATCTCACACTTTTTTGTGCACATTTATGACTGTATGCTCAAAGACCTCTTGCGGTTGCAGTGATTCACAATTTTTGAAAAACCTATTTTATAACGTGTTTTATACCACCATTGACTCTTGTAGGGGCCGCAAGTGATCAACAACTGCAGCAAAATGCATTTTGTCTATTGGCTAGATTAAATACAAGTCTGTTGAAGGCCACATTTTGGCCTTTGTCGTGGCTCAAAAACTGATATCCATATAAAAATTTGGTCTCATCTTGAACTGGAGCATCTGCTGATGAATTCCATACCCAATATTTTATGATCCACTAAAGTTAGGCATGATACAATATCAATAAATTCCCATTTTTGTTAGCTTCGCCACCATCTTGACTGTAAGGGAGCATGGAGGGGCAACTGAATGAGATTCAACTCTTCTTTGTTTGGGAGGGGAGGGGGAGGTAGGGAGGGTTTTATTCTGTGTGGTGTGTCACAACAAAATATTCTAAATAAATAAAAATGTTTAAATTGTCCAGTTTATTGTTTCCTTATTAAGTTTATACAGTTCGGTGAACCAAGGGCACTCGTTTACAATACCATTACACTATCCTATGAATCTTAAAGAAAACTGAGACAATACCAGACACACCTGGCGGAGATCTGCACTCTACTCAGTGCACTCTTCTAGTTATTCATATTAAACATAGAAATTATTCATAGAAATTAGTCATATGAAATATTGAATGTGAAATTTCCTTCAAATTAGTGCAATAATACAAATAGCAGTTACTAATTACTCAGAAATTTGTGCTCCAAAATATATAAAATAAGTCACTGCTAGTAGTAAGCGTAATCCCTGGAACAGTACTGTAGGTGTGATCAGATTACACACTTGCAGTACTGTTAATTTGTTCTTTAGTTGTCCATTAAGGTTATAGGAACCTAATACTAATTACTTACTATACACAGCCTTATCATTCTCTTACAGAGTAGTGGCAGGGTGGGCCTCCGGCCTGAATACTGTAGGTCTGTGGGAATACACACACACACACACACACACACACACACACACATCCATATGCACACCATGCTTCCCTTTATTTCACTCTCCAGTGTTTTAAATGTCACTGACCTGAGGGCAAAGCACATACCATTTCAAGCACCCATCAGTCTTCCACTAGGACACATACACACAGGGCTTTCCACAAGGATAGGAAGTAGCCACCCAGTGGGAAAAAGTAGCTAGCTAGGGAGTTCCGGGGACATGCCCCCCTGGAGAAACATTATGGGCGTAAAAGCCCAAATTTGGTGGCCTCTGGCACATCCTAATGCCACTATTCTATCGTATATGCTGATATACATACTTAATTATTGCATATTTTAATGAGTTTTCCTACCCAATTGTAAACATGTGGTGAATTATTTTAAAGGAGAATTAGGCCTCTTGTGCGTTTCAGCCCACACAGTCTGTAAATAGCTATTAATATTTAAAACCACACCTATTCCTGACTGAACTTTTGTAATTATTAATTATTAGACCTTATTTATTATTTTTTATTTATTTATTGACACCTTTACTATACGGTTTATCAAGACATGTCATAATGATGGTTAAGATATAGTTTTACTAGAAACATAAATATTATTTTACTTAACGAAAATAAACAAGGTTATTTTAAGGGGGAACATGTTTTTAATCCCTTGTCTTGTCTAGCTTATGTATTGGTTTTAAATTCAATTATTTATAAAATAAATCTATGTCAAAAATAACTAAAATCATGTGAATCTACTGAATCAACTCAACTTCTAGTCATCTTCATCTTCTTTATACTTCATTATATCTTACTGCAGGAAGTTCCATTATATTAAATTATTATAATAAAGGTCCAGGAACAAGACCACGCTCCTCTCTCTCACTATATTCAATCACCTGCGCATACCCCTTCCTCTTTCACTTGAACTATAACAAGCTTGCATCGCAAACGCTTACCTCTCGTCCGTGCTCCGTGATCCTCGGTGACGTACCGTCCACAACTCGATCCTGCAGTACCAACGAGATATCTCCTTCACCACCACATCCACACGGAGGCCTACTCCTGCAGACGTCGCGCTTCTGATCAGCTGGGATCCAGACGGCTCCACACGCATCGACGCAATAGTCCACTCGCAGCTCTTTTCCCGCGATTAACATCTTCAACTGGATGTTTGCTCACCTCCAGCGAGTTCTCAGGGAGACGGTCGTCCCACTCCTACGAAACGATGATAAAGGCAAACTTTCCAACTCTATGGAGACCCTACTTTAATCAATCCTCTCGCTAGCAGCTTAAATCCTCCCGCTTTTCCAGGTTCACTGTCCGCCGCCGGGCCGACGCACGTCGCACACTGATGACACACATGCCGATGTCACAACTCCGCCTACTGCAGCAGAGCCACATCTACGTCCGACTTAACCTTTCATCCCAAATTTTCCTGTTTATCGCTTAAGCATCCCGACAAAAGGTGCTCGTTTAATCATTATCGCTCACATTGACTCCTGTCATTATGTTTCCACGTTAACATTTTAAAGCTTGGAGAAGTCTGACCCATCTCTTTTCTTTTTATGCCTGATGGTTATCGCATGGCTAAATCCTGGTTTATTCATATCTCCGGCGAGTGCATAAAGGACTATTTTGCCAAATTTCAACCTTGTTTCTATTTATTCGAATTGGGATATAGCATAAAACATGCAAACAGAACAGTTTAATGTTTAATGTCTCTTGGGCACAGCTTCAAAAACATATGTTACACATATATTAATGAAAAATAAATAAATTAATAAAAAATAACCTTTAGCTTCCTTAGCCGCTATGGCATGCAGTGAGGAATTTATTGCTTCAATTGACTGCATTTACTGCCAATACTATGTGGACATCCACTCAAAAGTGGAAAAATGCTCAGATGCAGCGGTAGGTGGTTCACCTCCGATCAGCTACCTGAACGGTCCCCACCTTCCCCCCCCTCTCTATGAACCGTACCGCATCATCTTTGCAGCCCTTCTTTGGGGGGCACAAGTAGTCTTACAGTCATCCTCGCTCATATAGACTAGAAATTTAAATCTTCGGCACCAGACTCAGAGTCCCACCTGAAAGCCGGTCCCTCCATTTTCAACTTCCATGCCTAACACACTCTTTCGTTCACTCAATGCCACTCAAGATTGCACCACCATACACGACTACGCCAGCTGAATTAACTTCTCCATAAAACTGTCCTCAGGGGCACCATACCTAGCCTTGTTCCACTCACACTTTGGCATGTTATCTAAAGGTCCATAAGTCTGAACCACGTCTTGTGCCAAACGTTCGCCCCTCACTTCAGACCTCCTGGCCCGCTACCAAACTCTCCTCACAGGCAACCTGTCTCCCCACATCGACAAAGTAAATCCAAATAAGAAATCCCAGACCACTTGTTAAAATTAAATAAATAAATAAAATTCTCAACCACTGGTCTTCCCAAGCTTCCATAGCTACCTCAGCGACATTCAAAGAGCCCATTCTCACTTAGCCCAGTGAAGTTAACTTTGGGGGATGACGAAGCAGAAAGCTCATCGAGACATGCCCCCCACCCAGAATCTTGACCCCTGGGTTCCTAGACGCTCCAGCCTTATTGTGATTCCATTTGATCCCCAGTCATCCCCATGCCATCGACCCCCTTCATCCCTCTCCTTGACCCCCAATCAGCTCACCATACACTATCCTCGTCCAATCCTGAACCCTTATCCAAATAAAACTACTTTTTATACCGTACAAATGGCGTGGTCTTTGTTGGTGAAATCATATTTTATTTTTAAAACATGATTTGGGGCATTTGACATTACTTTGCATAATTGGTCAATGACAAAAAATACAAAAGCGTTCTTAGACATTTTGAAGTGTAAAATTACAGTGTGAGGCTGATGCACAGGCTTCATTTTCCTCATATGACACAGGCCTGTTACTTTGACAGCATTGCCTGTTTTAGTGTGTGTTTGCAATGCGTCTTAGAGATGGCTCTGCTGTAAAAAGTGAAATGTAAATAAAGATAATTCATTCATTCCTTCATTCATTGAGCCCATAAATGTCTGTGTGGAGTAAATGGAAAATGCAGCGCTTTCAGTGGACTTTTTAATACTTACTGTGCGGTCATCAAGTTGCTGCCACCAGTGTTTCTGGTGTTTTCTGAAGTAGTCTGTCTAATGAGGATGTTCCCTGTCTGTTCAATCAATGCAATTTTTAATGTGTTTTGTCATCATTTATTTTGCTAATATTTGTCAAACACTGAAAATGACTCTTCGCTCTCTACTCGGCAGGACACAACCTCTCAGCTGAGCGCACACACACATGGGTGGGACTGATACAGACAGATAGGCACATTTCTTTATCATCATGCTTGCATTGTTTTGAAGCGGAGGCTAGTGGTCATAAATGTACACACATAGCGAATCACAGCTTGTTAATCAAAACTATTTTATTAGAATCAAAAATTATTATAATAAAGTAGCCGGCTGAACTTACATGAGTAGTCAGCTGTTTGGCCGGCAGCCGGCACTTATGGAAAGCACAGTACACACACCAACACACTAATCAAGTCTCAATAGGCTTCCTCGCTCCCTCTTCTCCACGCAGCTCCGCCCTTCCTGCCTTCCTTTTCTTACTGTAAAAGTGGATTGGTGAGGACCTCATTCAGGAGGAAAGCCGTTGGGCCTGCACATCTATTAGAAAAAAAAAAGGTTATAGGGACAGCTGACATCAATCAGTCATGACATTCACACCTCTCCCTTTCCCACTTACATCCGTCACTGCTCCCTGCTGTCATATGATTGGCAGGTCAGGCAGTGTCGTTGAAGTGGACCCTGAGAGGGTTCAGGTCATACTAGGGATGACGATACAACTGTTGGACTGAGGTTCCTTTGTGGGTGGAGTCTACAGAACTAATGAGTTATTTAGGTCAAACTTCACCAGAAGAAGAAAGACGTCACATTGGTGAACACACCTTTTGCCTGACAGGTGATCTCTGGGAAGTGTAGTGCAGAAACACCACAGCAGTGAGCACTTACAAAAGAAAACACACATGGCAGAGCAAGCCTATGTACCGAGCTGTATGCTATGTTTTTTCTAACATTGTTACCTATCAACCTTTAACATATACACACTCTACAGAAAGATAACGCCTCAAATGCCAAGGACGCAACTCGTTCACATGCATATGCACTTACAACACACATACACATACACACACTTCCTAACTGACAAGTCCTGGTACATGAGGGTCTTAGATCCACAAACATAAATATCTAATGAGAGTAGTCTGAAGTGTGCCAGGGGAGACATTAGTGGGGGTGTCTGTGTGTGTGTGTGTGTGTGTGTGTGTGTGTGTGTGTGTGTGTGTGTGTGTGGGGTGGGGACTACCATTCTCAGTGCAGCTGTAAGTTGTCTGCACACTCTCCCTCCCCTCTCTTATCCCCAATATGCCCCCAGCCTGCCTTAACAAGCACATGTCAGTTGCATAGGGAGTGGTAGGTAGAGAACTGTGTGTGTGTGTGTGTGTGTGTGTGTGTGTGTGTGTGTGTGTGTGTATGTAAGCAGCTACACAAAGGTACCATGCATGGTAGCAAGTGTAATGTACAGTTGGGCTTTCAACAGGGGAGAGGAGAGGAGAGAAAGCCAGCATGTCGCTGCTCTGTTGGAAATGACATCATAGCAGGGGTTAAACAGCCACCGTTTACCTTGATTTATAATCCTCCCTCTCTCCCCCTGCCTCTCCTCCTCCTTCTCCTCCTTTATTCTTCTCCATCCTCCACACATGGAGGGGTGAGGCCTGACTGCTGGGGAGGAGAGAAAGCAAAAAAAAAAAGAAAAGGAGGAGAATCATGGAGCAAAAGAATGGAAATTAATTAGACCATGAAAAATAAAGCATAATATTAAGGATGAATGAATCAATATGGGAGGGTTTCTCTGTTGTCAGGCCGAAAGCTGGTAACTCCAATTTTGGTAATTTCATATTTCTGTTCTATTTGAAGGTTAAGATATACTGACACAGGACTCACAGTGTGTCCCGTGCCCATACTGCATACTTACTCTAAGCAGTGTTCACACTGGAACAGACTGGATTAAATTAACTACACTTATTTTAATAAAGACAGTTTGTTTTTCTTAATAGGCACTGACAATCTAAAGTCACAGTTTGACTGATGTCTGACGTTGCATGTATCAAATAATTTCCTGTTAGTATAAAATGGTAAAGTATGTTTATTTTTTGTATGCTAATGGCTTAAACAGAATACTATGATGATTATTATGTAGTACATTCTGCATAGAATTTGTAAGTACTGTAGTATGAATTTGTGATGCAGCTCTGTTAAGCTGTACCTATACGCAGAGCTGAATGCTAATGTCAGCATCATAATGATAATACTAACATGCTGATGTTTAGCAGGTATATTGTTTACCATGTTCACCATCTTAGTTTAGCGTGTTAGCATGCTAACATTGGCTAATTAGCAATAAACAGTACAGCGAAGGTTTTATAGGTATTTGTTTATAAACCAAAATACTGGACAAGTTAAATTTTTGACCCGATGAGATCACAAAGGTTTTTAGCTGCCTGGGAGCACATGAATGCGTGTACCAAATTTGGAGGAAATCCAGCCAATAATTGAGGAGAAATTTCACTCAAAACCACAAATGTAAACCTCATGGTGGCACTAAAGAAAAAATCAGGGGATCACCAAAGTCTGTAGGATTCATCCTCTGGGACCGTGTACATGTCTGTACAAAATTTCACAGTAATACCATCAGTAGTTGTTGAGATCAGTTTAGTTTGAACCAAAGTCGTGCACTGACTGACCAACATTGCCATCCCTCAAGTTACTTGCTTGGTTGAAAAAATCTTGGACCTATGGGAGCCAATGAAACCTTTAAAAATACATCAATGTCAAGAATAAAAATAAGGCTGTTTTTCTTAATTCCTGGAAAGCATTTTTTTACCGGTGACAATTTAAATTGAGGAATGGGTGGATGAATGTATGGATTGATTGATGTGCACAGTCTGTGTGTGTATGTATGTGTGGATAGAGAAGACAGAGGAAGATCACAACATAGTCCATGCCGTTGCCTGAAGGCTCACTGAAGCTCAAGCCTAAATTCCTCATGTCTACCATAAAACAGTCCAGCATTCCACTACTTTTTGACATACACACACACACACACACACAGAAAGAGAGAGAGAGAGAGAGACACACACACACACACACACCCTCCCTTCACAGTGGTGGCAGCACTTCACAAAGGAACCATTGAAGGGGCTCCTTCAGTTTAAAAGTTGAAGAGTATGTCTAATTTTGGTCAGAGTTCATTAGGCAACACAAAAGTGGGAGCTTGCAGAGAACATGAGGACAGTGGCAGAGGCAAGTGCTTCATGCCAGGACCGATAAGAGCAGACAGAAACTACAAAGGCGCCCCTCCTTCAGAAGGAAGGATGAAGAAGGAAGAGAAGAGAGGAAGGATAGAAGTGGGGGAGAGAGAGAGAAAGAAAGAGACCAAATGGCAAGCAAAAGACTTGGCCCAGAATGTTGTATGGTTTTAATACATGCATGTCAGTGTTTGTTAATGTGACCCAGCGAGCCTGCAACGCACCAATATTCAACTTTAATATTCAGCTGGAAGAAAGAGGAGCCGCGCAAATGTAATGGGAAGCAAATGAAAATGAAATACTTTAAGTATGACTACTATATTGAGGGTATTAAATTGTCATCACGTCTAAGTGAGAGCGACATCAGAAACAGGACGCGACTTTATGTCAAATGTAAATCCATGCTCGCAAGTCAACCTCCATCCCCTCATTATGAGGGGGAAATGAAGAGAGCTGCAAAAATATAAAAGCAACAACAGCAAAAGTAGAAAATAGCTTTAAGTGCACGGCTCCAGGATCACCAACGTTGCTGAGAGTGTTGAGGAAATAGTGTGAAGATGGATGTGGACAGTGATCTGCCCATGAGATCTGTGTTTTTACTGTAACTGGGATGCAGTGTTGCTGCTTTAGTGCAAGGCCCTGAGCTGTAAATGGATATTGGAGATTAGATCTTTCATCTGGAGAGAGCCATGTCATTTTCCTATTTTTCTCTCTTATTGATTCTGGCCGCTCTCAGCTCCACATGAACAAACCCTTTCAGACTGGGAAAGGCCAATCCAGAGCAGTTCATATTCCCTACTTATAGATCTTGCTGTATTATACGAGATGCTGCAGCAGATGGGGAGAGATTTGATAGATAAATGTGTAGATGTGTTGAGAGGTGGATATGCATCATCACGGCAGGTTTTTATTCTAAGGCACCACCTGTACATTACCATCTACACAACATGCATCAGAATGTTAAGATGTTCACTCACTCATTCACTTGTGAATAAATATATTGCCTTACACAGGCATCCAGAGACTATTGTGGTACCCGTTGGTTGTTTAGTGTAAAATGTATAAGTAATTTGTGAGTTTAAATGTAGCCTTATTACGCTGATGTCTTTCTGTGTCTCAAATATACACAAGCACCCCCTCCTCACTATGCCACTACTGCATTATTATCATATTTCAGTCACATATTTTAAGGACAGTATTTTAAGGATAGGTTCTTGGGTCCTCTTCTATCAAGTCTGTCTTAAAAAAGTAATACCCATATGTACACTGAAAGAGTAATTGGTGGCTGTAATCATTCCTCTTGTCTATACCAGCCATATCACAATCCCTTCTTAAAGCAATTTTAATGTAAATGATGGGAGACGAAATCCACTGTCCTAAAGCTAAAATGAGGCTTCGGCAGTCTGAGTTAGACAAATCAAGTGTTGAAATCCCTTCTTTGTGCTTCCACATACAGTTTATTTGCTGAGCAGCAGCAGAAGGATAACTTTGGTTGATACCCTCTTGATTTGTTGAAGCCTAATGTTATCTTCAGCTGAACTTAAGAATTAATTTTTTCATAGAATGAGAACTGTGGATTTTGTCCCCCATCAGTTACAGTGAAATTGCTTTAAGAAGGGATCTCCCCCTGTGGCCAGTATGGACAAGAGTAACAATTACAGTGACAAATGTACATATGTTTGTAGCAGAAAAATTGGTTGTTTTTCATTGCCTTTCAAACTGTCCCATATGAACATAATGTTATGTGGTGCTCCTAACAGCAAGACAACGTTGATTTTGGTGCCTTCCAAAAGACACATGATATTTTTGGATTTAACACCGCTGTGGTTGAGGTTTGGTGAGACTGAGGTACAAAAACAACTTTGTTAAAGTCCCCCTCCACTCAAAAATGTGTCTTCTTTTCCCTTCAGTTGGATGTTTCAGGTTGCAGAATGACGTATGTGCAGTGTTTGTTTTCACATTCATCTGCTGAATGAAGAAAGTTTCTCTGAGCTCACCTTAAATCTGAGTTTAAGTATTTTTGTATGTCTTAAAATATGTCTGTGGGATAAAAGTCAGAGATCACCAAAGCCATTAGGCTTCATCCTCTGGGGGCCCTGAATGTATGAAATATCATGACAATCCCTCCAGTAGTCAAAGTTAGAGCTATTTTAGTCTGGACCAAAGTAGTGGACCAACCAACTGATGTTGTTATCCATAGAGCCACACCTTTAGTGTGGTTAAAAATATAAAAACTTACTACACCCTAAACTTGTCATAGCTAACTTCTATTTTTCACTCACCAAAGATAAAATAACACTTATGTTTTCATTTATTTTATTTTATTTATCAGGGACAACACACATTAATTAATAATGTGTAGAAAAATTCTTGCTCAAAATGCTCTGTGCCGAAATGCATAAGTGTTTTTCTAATGTGATGTGAGCCAAATAAACAAGTGAAATGTTAGTATTTTGTCTTCTTTGACTAGGAAATTTGAGATGTGCTACCTTTTTTTCTTACATTTTTGGAACGTGCCAGATGGTTTATTAGACAGAACCACCTTTCAATGGCACTTTCAAAAAACACTTGGCAGGTAATTGGATGAATCTTCCATCTATCACTGTCTATCATGATCTTACCTTGCGAGGCAGCTGGATTCACGACCCTGATTGATCCGAACCACCAGTGGTGGTGGTCGAAGCCTGACTAGATTGATTCTCACGTGATCTTGTGATCTCATGATCTTGTGAATTCAGCTGCCTTGCAAGGTAAAAAGCAAACTGTGCTACAGTAAAACAAAAGTCATTACTTGTCTGGTCACAAGAGGTCAACAAAACGTATACATAGGCTGTTTCAGGCATTTGAACTAATGCTGTCATTTTTCCAGTGAGGATAGTCTCATTTGTAGAAGCAACATGGAGCCAGTGGAGTGACAGCCATGGTTCTCCCAAGTCCACATCACTCTGCCCTGGACTGGAGCTCCACCAGGCTGCAGGTTTGAAGACCAACACAGCTTCTGGCCTAATTCCTTTTGCTAGCAAGGTCCATCCCATAATGACTATCCCCAGCATAAGCTTCAGCCACCCACCTTCTTCCCCCACTGCAGACTTACACTAGCATTGGGAGCTAATGAAAACAAATGGCTTTTCAATGGGCAGACAAACCTATTTCAAACATTCATCATCAGCCTCATAGATTTCTAAAATCCCATCAGGTCTGTCCCTGGCCTATACCTCACTTTGTCTCCAGCTTTCTCTCTCTGTCCGTCTGTCTCTCTCCCTCTAAATCCCACTCATAGACTGCAATCACAAACTTTGTAACTTTTCAGCATCATTTATACAAGCCCCACGTAGAATTACCTACCTGACAGTTATTCACACACCAAATCTCCATTGACAGAAACAAGTGGACAGGACAGTATTATCTAGGGGCAGCAGAATGAATGGAAACTTGCTGCTAATTTCTCTGAGCGGCACATAGCACAGCTCTGAGCTTCTACAAAACTTTCACATTTTCCACAGCAAATAAACAAAAATTTGATTAGATAAGATCAGACTTTAATGATCCCTGTGAGGAAATTGGGTTGTTGCAGCAGCACAGAGAAGAATATACTGTAGATAAGAACAGAACAGATATAGAGTATTTGGAGAAAATACAGCAAATATTAAGTAATAACAATACAGGAACGTAGTGGCAATAATGCTACAAATAAATACGTGAAGACAAAGCATCTTCAGAGATACAGAGATATAACGCAGGTCATGGGCATGACAGAAGATCAGATTGTGTATGTCAGACAGAGGTGCAGAGTGCTGCTGAGCATAGCAAATTAAGTTTGGATAGAAGCATTTTTGTGAGTCTGAAATCAGCCCTGGCATAGTTAGCCAGAAGTGCTTTTAATATCAGTCCTTACTGCAAGGACTAGGCAGAGAAACATACCGAGTCCAATCAGCATCTTCTCAGAGGCAAAAGGATGCACTAACCTACAGGGTTAAAGTGTCTCTTTTGCTGCTCCACTTCTTAAGATTTTCTGATTGATAAGGGAAGATATGATCACTGTTAATATTCATGAGCAGTGGATTCTTTTTTGGCCTCTCCAAAATCCTTGAAATCTCCCAATAAAGCAAAATAAAATCAAAATTGAGGATGTGTGTCACAAAAGGAAATAGTTATTGTATGTGTTTTATAATCAAATGACCAATGCAAAAATATGTTATATTTATTGTAAACAACAAATCAGAACTCTCCATGTAGTATTTACCAGGAAAATTAATTTTGGTTCAATACAAAATACAATACAATACCATATAAAATGCTAACATCAGCATACCAACATGCTCATGATTACAACAGGCTGATGTCTAACAGATATCATGTTTACCACATTCACCATCTTAACAGCATTTTAGCATGCTAACCTTTGCTCATCAGTATTAAGTAAAAAGTACAGCTGAGGCTGATGGGTATGTCATATGTTTTGCAGATTTTTGGTCAACCTAATGGTGGCACTAAAGGAAAAGTCTGAGGAAGACATTAGAATGTATCCTCTAGGGACCTAGAGTCACTGTAGTCATCAAGATATTTCACTCTGAAACACAAATGTAAACCTTATGGTGGCACTAAAGGGAAAGTCAGGAGATCACCAAAGTCAGAGAGATTCATCCTCTGGGGACCGGGAATGTTTGTACAAAATGTCATGACAATCTATGAAATAATTGTTGAGATATTTCAATCTGGACAAAAGTGCTGAACCAACAGACTGACCAAACAACCAAGTGAGAGATTGGAAAGAATGGGAAAAAAATTCAAGTCTGAAGAGATTAATGTTTCTCTCACAATACAATTGATAGTTTTGTATTGATGGTGCGTCACAGTATGATGATGATTGATTAGAGGTCATAGTTTGCTCACCTTTTTATTTGCCACCACATCACCCCTCCCCCCACTGCCTGGCTGAACGAGTGGCATACAGAGGAACATTCATCGTAACAGCAGGGCTGACTGATGGGCGATGATGATGTCATCAACGAGTGCCAATCCTGATCAGGGTGGTGGACCGGTGCCAGGCTGCGGGTGGCCTTGGCAACCAGATACCAAGGCAACAATGCCACTCAGCCAATCAGAGACAGAAGGCACAATGATGGAACATGGCAGGTGCACTGTGGAGTTAACCAGAGTATTTGCAACCATTTTAAACATTGTTTGGCTAATTATTATTCCACTAATGCTTGTGCGTTTAAGGTAAATCCATCTTAAGACACTCTTATACCATTAGATAAAATCAATTTGTCATGTTCATTGCATTTCAGGAGTTAATTTGACATGCATGGTACAACTTCCTTTTTTACTCTACCCACTTGGACTCAATCTGTATTGCTGGGTGTCGAATACTTCTAGGCAGAGAAAGCAACACTGACACCGTTGTGTATTTTCTTAATTGAGAAGAGTTGGAAGTGGAAGCTCAAGAGAGGTCTCTCATCTTTTCAAGCTGCATTGTATTCTGGTTTACTGAGGTTGCTTGTCAATAAGCAAACACTTAAGTCATGGTTTTAGGCAGTGTGCGAACTATACCATGGCTTTCAGGAGCTCACTTTTTTTTACCAGGGTGTGGGGTGTGGGGGGTCCTTGAGGACTGACTGTGACTATTGTTGCTGAGAAATATTCATAGCTGCAAGTATGCAGGCCTACTTACTTTATGTCAGCACATCTAATATATAATAATGAGTTAATAAACACATCAATCCTCCACACTGCTATCAAAATCAAATATCACAATACGGCCAACTAAAGCAGTGCACAGTATACTCTGCAGAGTGATGTATTATATTCTATAGTTTATCAGCACAAATAAGACACGGATAGGTCAAATAGCAAAACAGCCTATAAACACACAAATGTATGAGCTTTAAATCAAAAACAGAGCACACCAGGCTGCCTAAAAGGGATCAATTTAGTCCTCATCAACAACGGTTTAAGTTTCCCATCACATACACATGAGCACAATAATTTCTTGGCACAATTAAGACATCAAATGCGAGGGTCACGTATCAATAAACCAGCCTGTAACAACACACATGCATGAGCATTGTAAATACCAACAAAAACAGGCCAGACTGCCTACAAGGGTTCCAGTCCTCATCAACACCCATCATATACAGTGCTAACATTGAATAATACAGTTAATTGGGAATAGCCCTTACCTTAAAACAAAAGCGACCACAGAAGTCTGACTTCAGAGTTGATTGGCTTAGATTTTTTGGTAAATCCAAAATTGCGAGTAAGAAAGTTTATAATATATAGAAGAAAGTTTGTTTTTTCTTATATTTCAGTTAAAGTGAGTGAAGTTTATAATGTTGTGCCACCACGCTTCAATGGTGATGGCAAGAACAGCATGCATGCCGGTATCTTTTTTAAAAGTAATTAGTGATGAATCACCGTCATGCATGAATCATACATCAATAATAGCCTAATTGTACACATGATCCATGATGGAGGTACAGAAAATTAGAAATGCATGGCAAAAATAGTATATTGTCAATATTTTAGAGAAAATTTCACAAATCATGTTTTCAGGGGAGCTCATGTCTTATTAAGAGGAGCCAAGCCCCCTCGTCACCCCTGTAATTCACACAATTGTTATTCAATTGGTTTTAGGTCACTTTCACACCTGTATTTTAGTTAGTTTGGTCCAGACTAAGGAAATAAACAATACATTGTTGCTTTTTAGGTCTAATCTGTTTCATGTTCAGACTTAGTATTAATTAACAAACAGGAAAAATAATTAAGTCACATGGACTAAAAGGTAACTCATTTATTGGGAAGTTGTGACGACTATCATCCTCCATCATTAGATCTACATGGACCCTTGTGGGAATAGCAATTTCTGGTGACTGACAGAAAGTCACTCTGCATTTTACTGTGACATACTGTACATGTTCATTCATCTTCTGTAGTGGTCATGAAGAGTTAATGAAGCAATAATTGACTATGAGCATCAGTGTTTCCCCTATAATTGTACAGGCCTGGCAGGCCACCAGGCCAACAAGAGCCCCCACCAGGCCAATAAAATCTATTTTTTAATGCCAAGAATACTGTAACGCAATATATCCATTCATTTCGTACAGGATTCAATAGAATTTGGGAGTCTTTGTGCAGCGCTGTTCCGAAATATGAATCAACCTCTGTGTCATTGCCTGGGAAACTCTTGATAGCCTACTTTCTTTAAGGAATAGGGCAGTGCATAATGTGTGTGCGTAGTGAATGTGTGGTTGAGCAAGTGCAAGCGGCAGAAAAGTGAGCAGTAAATGTACAGTATAGGCTGCAGTGTGTCAGTTAAGAAATTCCGCAGCCTCTCAAGACCAAGAAAAGTCTTGTCTGTTGTTTCCCCAACCGCTGGGAGGGGGTTAGCCCTGAAGTTAGCGACAATGAGTTAACCTAACCTGGCTCTTTGAGGTGGACAAGCCATTCTCATTTTAGTGTCAATCTCAGCTGCTCCTAAACAGAGAATGGAGAAATGTCTGACTGAGATTTAGTATGAGGACCAGTAACTTTTAAAGGACAGTAGAAAAACAGGTTTATAGAAGCTACAAACTCAGTATGTACTGCACCATGTCTTATCTGAGTTTCTCATTCTTCTTGTCTTTATTTCTTTGTGCTTCTCCTCTTTCTCATCTCATCTTCCTCTGCTGATTCATAAAATGGGAATTAACCCTGCTGTAATTACATGAAGGGGGTCAATGTGTAGAGTGGTTAGACGGCCCTGGTCTCTCCGCTAAATGAGCCTAAGGATGGATGGATGATATGTAGACAGATGGACAAGTGGATCATAGATCTGCAGATATCTGGATGAATACACAGAATTAACTGTAGGTCTCTTTTGAACAAAACCAGACACAACCAGATATTTCTAGGAAATCAGATATGATGTTGCATTGGAAAACTAAACTGATGTGAAACATTTTTGCCATCAGTAACTCAAAGTGAATGACTCATTGGCTGCTTTCATTATTCTTGTAACTCATATTCCAAACCAACTTACACTGCTAAGCCGATTCATCTATCTCTGTTAATCACACAATAGCCTATGCATTAAACTTAATTATGTCGCTGCATTTTAATAGCGCACAGTGTATCATTTAAACCACATCTTCAGCTGCAATTTTGACCTCCATGCTTTTAAAACAAGTACACATTTGTAAAGCCAGCCAGGTACAAAAATGAAATATTTCTCCATTCAATGTAATATACACCAGATCTGTGCGGAGGATTGTAACATGATAGTATGAAAATGCACAACAGAAAATATAACATCAAAATAGCAATTTTATACTTAAATTAATCACTTTTCTCTGTATCACACTGGCAATGTGTTCAATTTGCTGTTTTGTGTTTTCTCTCTCTCTCTCTCACTAGGTAGGAGCCCTCAGCAGCAGAAGCAGGAGTGGTGAACAGTTAATAGTGGCGCTGCAATAACAATAAAATGTCATCAATCTGTGGGCGCCTCCTGCCTCTGTCACACCAAGTTTGTACAGAGTAATGACATTAGGCCTGGAGTAGCAGGCACACTGCTCTCTTAAAGGCACCGCAACACACCTCCCAAACAAACAAACAAACAAGAGAGTGAAATGGTGGGGGCTGAAATAGAGGGAAAGGATAGAGAGAAGACTAGAAGAATAGAAGAGCAAGAAACCAAGGAAATGCTACAGAGACAGATGCTAGTTCTTGCGACGTCACACTCAACTAGAAATTGCATAAAGCCAAGTTATTGTTCTGTGCAGACATCAGGTATCTGACATCTAATCCCAATAATAATTATAATAATAAATATATCATTTTAATGTGACGTTTCTCTCACTAATGTTAACCAACACAAAAACAAAGCTACAGTAGCATTTCAGCATAGTGTAATTACTCCTATAATACTCCTAGCTATAACTGTCAATGTTATATGTAAAAACCTAGATGGTGTAGTTCTTTCCAAAAAAAACACTAAAGTTGTTTACAAGTGTGAAAACGTTAATGTGTTGTGTTGACTCATGTTGAGATAGTACCTGGTGCATGACACATGCTGAAAACCCATCTTGGTGCATGAGGTTGTTCAATTTCAACTATTCGTTCAACTCAGTTTAATAATTCAAACAATAAAATAATACATACCAGATATTGGCAATATAATTATCAGCATCAGTCTTCTAAAACCCAACACTGGTCAAACCATAAAACATTATAATACTACTACATATTAATGTGTGTATGTTCATGTGTGTTTGTATTTGTGTTTGTGCGAATGCCCGTTTTACACGTGTAGGTGTGTACGCGGAGGCTTTTGCATTGGTCTGTGTTTATGTGTGCCAATGTGTGCTCATTGGGGTGTGTTGACTAGCATCCATCTGCATGCCCGCTGGTGACACATCATCAAGGAGCCTCCATCAGTGACACACACACTTGGGGGATGGGGGGCAGAGTGTGAGAGGGAGACAAAAGTGAGTGTATGTGTGTGTTAGTGTAAGAATACCAGAGAGGCAGAATGAGAGAGAGAGAGACAGGGGATGGTCTGGCCAGGCGGCATTAACCCTGCATTGCCTGAGGCCAAGCCGTGCCACCGATCCTGTTTCTAATTCACCCCTGCTGGCAGTGCTAATGCCAGCCACTACCAGTTACCACACAATCTGCTCAGGGGACTGCACAGCCCTGCACCCCTATATATAATCATCTGGGCTGGGCTATGCATGATGATTAGCGTCCTGCTCAGACCATGGATCTCTTCACACTGGGGGAAAATGTATAATATACTTTATACTGACTATACTATGAAAAAAAAAAGTTCTTGCTGAAAACATAAAATTCATCTCAAACTCATCTTGTTTTATTGTAACTTTAATCTTATTCTTATCTTCCACCTTTATCAGTATTCACCTGATCCATTAACTTTTATTTTGTGCAGTACATTCACTATACTCACCATTCCAAAAATGGTGTGTTTTCTCAGAGATCTAAAAAACATCTCAGGAATGGATACAAGATTAGTGCAGCACCACAATTAATATATTTCAATTTAAATGGCATTGCTAAAAATAAAATTAATCTTATCATATCACCTAATTGATTCTTGTTTGGCATCATGTTTGATTGTGTATACTAGTTATTTGTATCATGCTGTATCACGTCCTATTTTATAAATTGTTTTCACCTTGTCTTAATTTGCTCCTATTACCCTTCATCTGAGCCATCACCAACCTGCCTGTTAGCAACAGTTCTTATATCTCTTCATTTTCCTTACTCCCCTGCTGCTTCTCACTTGCTGTCCATCAGTCTTTTTTGAGTCTGAACAGATACAAAACTAATATTTAAAAAAGTACTAATTAAAGAAAATGAAGTGATGATGACAGCTGATTGCTGTTGTGAAGGCAAAGGAAAATGGCTTTTAAAGGTAATGTTTTTTCTGCAAAAAAATTCCATTTGGATTTTGGACTAGGCATTGTTCTGGTAAGGCTAATCCATCTACCCCTGTCTGTTTTACCCAACTCTTACCACTCTCTCTGAAGAGAAGGGACAGGGTGAGGAGATCGGTGAGAGTGGTAGCTGGATCCTGTCTTCATGCAGTTGTTCCATCTTACCTGTCAACAAGAAAATCTGCACCTTAGCTGTAAGCTGACTTCCTTGTAAAGATGACTGACATCTCCATGCTGCTGCGAGATTCTCTGTCCACACCAATTGGCTGCTTCAAGCATCCTAAAAGCTGAAAATGACAGTAAAACCAATTTTCATCGCACCCCAGATTGAAAAAGTCTAAGGAGCTCGTTTAGGCAGCGTTCAACGATCCCTTGTGGGTCAAATCTTCCATCTCTGGGTTCCTTGTTTTCTCAGGAAGGCAAATCTGAGGAGCTGAAGACAGGCACCCCATCCCTCAATGACTCACTGGCTACCCACTTCTGCCTCAAGTCTCTTTCCTTATTAGAGGAAATTAAGGCCCTGTCAGGTCAAGAAGATGGTGGAATATCTGAGCAAGATATGCAGTGCTCTCTTCAAGCACAATGGAGTGAGGCCTGAATGCTTGCAACAAACCCTGCATGGTAGTATCCCTGACGTCAGATAAGGCATCCCTGACAGAGGATTAAACTAAACTCATGTCTTGCCTTGACAGGCAGCTCAATCATCTCCAGGCATCCCACACTTTCTGTATGTGTGTCTGGACATGGCACTAGAACTGCCAAGACACCAGGGAATGGTCATTCCCCTCATCTTCGTGTCCCAGTTCAGGGAGCTATGCAGGGAGCTATGCAGTAGATACTTTACTTGCAACCAACTGGAAGAGAGTGACCCCAGTCCCAGCCAAAAGACCTGCAACTCCTCTACTCATGATGGTGGACCACCCAGTGGTGCCACTAGGTCTCATGCCCATGAGATGCTTACAGAGATTATTCAACAGGCTGCACATCGCCTGCTGACCAGTCCCCCTACAACCTAATCTGGAGCTTGCACCATTGGACAAACCCCCAGATTCTACTGTAAGAAACACTCCTGGGAGTGTATCATGTTCAGATACCTCTGTGAGCAGGTATGGGTGGACCTGTCTGACACAGACAGTAGGCGGGACCTTGCAACATCAGTAACCATGTAACAATGTATGCCACTTTAGTCCATCTAGACATTGTGAGCCACATCTGGGGGTTGTTCAGATTGACGAGGTGGACCCCTTTGTTTTGAGGCAGAACACCCTGTGCCCCCTGTGGTTCTTCCTGTTCCTACAAAATTCCCCCTACAAACTATTACAATAGGTCACCATAGTTGCATGGTTCAACCTCAGCCAGTATCTAATTGCTTGGAAGTTGAGATGGTCAGGCTACTGAAAACAGGACTGGCTACTGGCATCGGTATAATGACCCAAGTTTCACATGCATCCTCCACCACCACGGTCAACAGGGACAAATAGACATTTTTAAAGTTAATGTGAAAACAGGTTTTGGGGAAGGACTGTCTTTAGTCATCATCTCCTAAAATGCTTCCTGCAAATGATTATGACCAATGACACATGCTGCCACTTCTAAGTGGGAATTACACATGCTGCTCCTTGGAACACTCTCTAGGGAGCCTTTCAAACACGCTGACTGAATGCCTCTGAAGCTGATATCTAGTAGGACAGTGCAACTGCTTGCCATATCATCACCTTAGTGCTTACTTGATCTGTCCAAACTGCATGTGCGTCAGAGAAGACTATCAGTGCTTCAGGAGAAACATTTGTGCAGCTGTGTCATGGTCAACACCATGTACTTGAAAATGACCAATGAGAGGTGAGCTGTTCTCTAGTAGTCTGTCCACTGGGCTTTACTCTCAATAACACACATTCCACTTTGGCCTGTGCTTAGCACATTAAACAGTCAGTAGAGGTAAGAGGCCACATGCAATACCCATACCTAGGCCTATGCAGAAAAGAAACTTGGGCATGAAAGGGGCCCATAAGCAACACCCTTGGGTAAGCGGTGTGTTTCACAGCAGGGTGTGCGTGGGAGAAACCTGTGTGAAAATAGCACTGCTTGTGTATTATAATTGTAGTTCTATAAACATAGACAGAGCCCTCTAACACTGTGCTATCTTGTCACTCAGCACTGAACCTCAGTGGATGCACTGATTGGTAAACAGCCCCTTTTATGGGACTCATATTCACAGGCTTAAACCGGGTTGGCTGGCTGAGCGTGCATTATGCAGATTTTCAGTTCATGATATGTACATGGATGAAGGGTTATACCCAAAGATCCCTGTTACAGGGCTCCACCTGTGATCATAGAAAAAGAATTATAATACATTATCATTGTGTCCTCTACTTACTTCCCTGCATTTAGCAGTACTATTGTAATTAGTAATTGTGTGTGACAATTTCAAGGGAATCAAAGTATATATTTAAGAGAGCTAGAGAGTCAAATGGAAGTTCCTCAGGCACTGTTAAGGAAATAACTTAATCCTTTATTTAATCAGGCATAGGCCTTCACACAAAGAATAAAAATACAGTAGGATTTATTCTTCAAGTTGTACAAGCAGAATTATTCAAAAAGGAAATCAAAAGGTGACATTGAATATCTTGAGATATCAAATCCTACTTAAAATCTGTTAGATAAGAATTCAAATGTTGTTCACTTGTATTTTTGTGTCTTTGTTGCTCGTCGCTTAATTAATTTACTGAAGGATCAAAGCAGAATACAAACTGCTCTCTGTGATCTTAAATGTGCAGGTTCTGAACAAAAGCCTTGAAACCAAGAGTCAATGATTTCTTTATTGTGAACAGACAGGCCGCAAGAGAGTACGATGCAAAGTCACTGTTTGTGTGTGTGTGTGTGTGTGTGTGTGTAGCTAAGGGCTAAGCTAAGCTCAGTATCAAAGCCCCATGCCTCCCTCATTTCACCATGTCAAGTGATGCACGCACACACACACACACACACACACACGTTCACACAAACACATTCCCTCTCCCCATGTAAGGGGGGTGGGGGGCTATGTTGGTTGCCTTGGAAACACTTCAGTCCAGATAATTATTACTGTAACTGTCTCTGCACACCCCACCTATAATAGAAATGGATCATAAATTATAATCACTGAGTGGCAGCCTTCTGTTAGGGCTGCCTGCTCGCTGCTGCCACCCACTGGGCATGAGAGGAAATGCAGGACACGATGTAAAGCTGGTGTGGAGCTGCTGTTGACTCTTGTGCTGCTTCACTCCTGTATCTCATTTCACTGCCCTCTCCTGAACTGACACAGAAAAAAAAAAATACTTTTTTGTTTTGTTTCCTCTATTTTTAGTAAATCATTTTCACTCCCAACGTCAAACCCGGATGACAATAACAATCATTTAAAAACATTAATGGCAGAATGGAAATATGGCATCATGCTGAATCTGTTTAAATATTTACAAAGGCCTATTCCCATGGCCCATTCCTAAGTAATCAAAAAACAATTAAATATTCTTCCCGGTTGAAAGTCGCTTTTTTGTTTGTTTGTTTTTAAAACAAAATAATTCAGTGCCTTATAAAGAAGTAGTCTGGGGTTCAGTAGTAATTGCAAAGTGAGCGCCCTACTTTTTCTCTCCCCCTTTGCAAGAACTGGGAAGGAACCACCAAAAAATGAAAAACAAAGGGGGAAAAATGAATAAACAAACAAAAAAATAAATTAAAGTAGCATTAAGAATATAAACTAGCAGCCAAAGGAAATAAGCTAATTGCCTGGCTGTGTGTTTATCATGTCCCTTGTTTAGCAATCGTATTCCACAAAAATGATGAGTTTTTGGCCTTCAGTTTGATAGCTATAGCATGCAGTTATGTGTGGCAGAAGACTTTTATTAGCAGAAGACACTGCCACTTCCTCTCACACCATCTCTCCGTCTCCCCTTTTGCATTTGAAACATTTGAACTATTCACATTCATATCCCCATAACAGAAACCTGCCTTTACATTAGCTGCTAAACAGCTGATTTCAATTCAGCTTTTTTCCTGTGAAGTGTTTTGTGTTAGGAAACGAGTCTGCAACAGAGGTCTTCACCACACCGCCAATTACTGGCAAGATGCAACCGCCTTAAATCAGCTTCCATTTATAAACATAACTTCAACCGCAGCGCCTCTTCTTCCTCTCTCCTAAAAGCTAAAGGGAGGGGGGAGTTTGGGTGAAGCCTCATCATTATATTGGTCAGATTACTGTAAGACAGCAGGTTTAAAAGGAAAACCTCAACAGAAATTCAGGTTTCATATCCGGTGTCAGCTCCGCTCACCTCCTCTGTTTTAAAATGAGATGCCACAGCATTTTACTTCCTGCAGCCACACATGGCTGAGCAGTAAAGTTTCAGGCTGTTCAAATGACCTCAGCATTATGATTGTAACTCTGCAGAAAGCTTGGCAATAAAACCTTTTAATCATCAATTGTTGTTTCTGCTGAAATCCCAGTCCATTTCTTTTCAAAGGACAGACGGTGTCACACATGCACGCACACACAAACACACAATCACACACACCGAATTCCTTTCAAAATAACGCAAAAGGAAACATCTTCTATCCAGTTACTGAACAACTTTAAATTACACCATCTCACAACTTCATTTCAAACGCAGAGATGTGGCTGTTTCAGGAGGGAGGACCTTTGAAAAGTTGATGGCACCTCGTGTTAGCAGTTTACGGCCAGGGGTTTTGCTCACTGCACAACGCAAATCACAGGTGGGTTTCCTCATTAGGCGCTATTGACAGGCCACATAAAACAGAATCTATCGCTCCTCCAAAAGGCTCGGCAGCCACCATCTAGCGGGCCCTTTTTTGTCTCACCCCCTTCCTCTCCCTCTCCTCCTCCTCCTCCTCTCTTCTTTTCTTCGCCATGCATATTTCAGATCAGGGATGGATGTCAGGCAGTGCGTGGGAATTATTAATCTCAGGTTCTGTACTTGTGGTGAGCTGTTTAAGGATTCATACTAACAAAGGGCAGCGGAGTCACGCAACAGGGCTGACAAGGCCTGTCTTTCTATCTCCATACCTCCACCTGTCTCCTGCCTCTCCTCCTACTATCTGCGGCGGCCACACACACACACTCGCACTTTTAAAAATTTTGTCCGTTTCTTTCTCATTCCTTCCCTCTGTCTCTCTCTCCGGCTGACCTTTGGAGCCGCTTAGGTTCACAAAACACCTCCAAACAGTTCCTCTCTAATGGCCCACTACTCAAACAATCGGTAGAACGACCTGACGAAGATGATTGATCTCTGACAAGCAGCTCGATGCATTCCTATGAGTCATTAGATCAGCCTAGATGGAGAGAGAGAGAGACAGAGAGATAGAAAGAGAGAGAGAGACCTATCGGAGAATTGGTACAGCTGTGCGTACAACCAGGCCAGGCATTTATCTAATGTCAAGACGTGCAGACAACCTTTAGTCTGAGTTTGATGTTGGAGGAGCTTTGGAATGACAACAGTGTTCACATCTACACTGGCGCGCACAAGCTCAGGCCTATTCACACACACACACAATCATTTCTCACAGAAGTAAAGGCACTCATACATGTGCTCAAATGAAATGAATCTGTAAGAACACACAAACGTACGCACAAGCAGTCAGCAGTAAAACACTATCGCTAGAGCAGCTCAGCGCCGTGGAAAAGAGAAATGTCTTCTTTAAAGATCCTCTTGTTGTGTTGTCGCGCTAGGAGATAAGGACGGATTAGGCTGAGAGACGCTCTGAGCTGAGACACGCAAACATGCTGTTGAACATGGAAGTAAAGCACCAGAAACTCTCTCTCCCTAGCCAATCAACACACACACACACACACAATGGACAAAGAGTTATGTAGTACAGTGGCTCACTTTTAGATGGGTGAGCGCTGTGTATGCAGAGTTTATTTTAAAGGCATAGCCAGCTCACACACTATGACCGACCCAGATGTCATCATCTTAAACTGAAAGTGTCACTTTTTGGAGTTTGCCATGAGTGTGTGCATGGGAGGGCATCGCTCCCAAAGGCACAGAGCTAATGTGCGTAAAGCTCTACAGCGAAGTACGCAGTGAAATTTTAAATTGCACTGAAGGCAGAAACTGGGATATTGAGGCTCAGGGGTGAAATAACCAAAATTATCTTTTAAAGCAGATTCAATTAAACTTGTACAAAAAAGGTCAACAGTCAGTAGACACTAAAAGTCAATAGACACTAAAAGAATTCATTTTAAACAGCTGCTGCACAACCTCCTGTATTTGTCTTAAAACAAAGATACCTAAGAATGAAAACTTTGAAGTTATCTACTGACTCAGATATCTTTAGTGGGATTTAGGACAGCTTTCTAAGTAGGACTGCTGACTTGTTTTTAGTTGTGTCACTGTGGACCAAGACAACAAAATTTTACAAACATGGAACACTCCATGTGAGCCATCAAATGCCACATAATGGGAACATCCCTGGTTTGATTCCAATCGGGGACTTTTGTTATGTATCATACTCCTCCCTCTCCCCTTTGCCTTCCTCTTTACTGTTGACTGTCCAACAAAGCCCAAAATGCCCAAGAAATAGTCTAAAAAACTCTAACTTATTCTCTCTTCTTAAAACTTATTCTCAAGATCATTTAAGACAAACTAAGAAAACTAACTATACATTTTTGTAAGTCCCCCCATTTATGATACAAATGTTTAGGAAAATGACACACACTATAATATCTCCTATGAAACTCACACTATGATAACTCCTATGAAGACCTATTTTATATTACTACAACTGCCTTTTTCTATATCGTTATTCATTATCCTACCACACAACAGTGCATTACATAAAATATTGTAATCTAGTGTATCACAGCCTTTACAACAATTATATCTGTTTAAAAAAATATATAAATGAACACCCCTTTGAAAATAATTGTCCATTTGGAAGTTGTTTTTTTTTAACTACAAACATGAAAAACCAAGTCATTTTGAAAAAGCTGATGACATACAAGTTGACCTCAGAGGAGGATCTCAATGTGATGTTTTATTCCAGCTGTCTTGAGTTCCTTGTATTGATATCAGACACTGCACAGGCCACATCTTTATGTGGTTCTGCTCTCAGCGTCATCACACAGCAAGTACCCTTCACAAAACGACAACAATTAGTCCCTCCAGGATTTCATGGAGTTAAACACACATGCGTACAGCGTGCACTCAAACACACTTCCTGAGGCCTGAACTGGTTATGAAAGGGGTTATCAAAGGCAGCGAAGAGAGGAGAGGAAGTGATAAAAGTAGGTGAAAGAGTGAAGACGATAATTCCCTCCATCTTTCCATTAGCAATCCCTAAAAGATGATCCGACGGGACAGGGTGTATCGTAGCTCTTGGTCCTGATCCAACCACTTTCCCCGGTTATGCCTTCATCTTTTCCACAGACGACTATCGCCACGACTCACACACTTTTTAATCACATGGCCACAGTGACTTTATGACCGCCTGGGTCTCGTTAGGCTCAAGCCGAGCCTTGAAACAAAAAGGGACAGCTGGATACACCAAGAATGTACAGAGAATCTGAAATATGTCTGATCCAGGCTGGATGAGTGATTAGTGGTGGAGGAGGGGGATAATGATATAATGTTGTGTGTGTGTTTGTATGTATATGTATGTGTGTGCATATGGGGATCAGAGGACTGCAGTCTATTTGATTACCCTCCACCTTCCCCCCCACAGACACACACTCACTAGATCCACAGCAAACACCCTCCTCAACTGCAATGTAGCTCCATTTTCAAAGACAACACCTTGTTTCTTTAATTCTTATAGATACACATTATACACCATTACAATCACACACGCACACAACCGCATGCCTCAAACTTGGGCGCCACGGGAACAAAGCAATTGGGTTGGGGGTCAGCCAATCGTGTTGAGGCACATTTCCTGGCGGCTTGTGTTTCACCCGGGGTCTTTGATATGTGGCCCGTCCAAACCGCTACGGCTATAGCCCGACTAAACGCTCATCCCTGACAACTTCCTGCTATCATCGCTGTCATCAGCCTCTATAATACACAGCACATGTTGTGGAAAAACATATTAACGACACTCGCTGGCGGATAAAAACAGCTGGGATGGGGATGAATGAGCAAGGAATAAGACGCTCTATTAAAATAAATACAGTGGAGCATGTGGAGGATCCAAATAGACTGCACAGACAGACAGACAGACAGACAGATAGATAGATAGATAGATAGATAGATAGAGGACAGAGGGGAGGTTTCAAGGAGAGGAGGCTCAAAAGAGCAGAAGGAGAAAGCAACAGACAGTGGGGAAAGAAGGATAAATGAGGGTGAATAGAAAGAGTGAATAATGGAGAGGAGGGGAGAAAAATGAGGTGGAAAAAAATAGAGGGGGAGGCCAGATTGAGAGGAGGAGTGAGGGAAAAGGGGGAGAAAGAGATCTCTTTGTATCATCATTATCTCTTTCTATATCAGATTAGGATAAGAATCATACTTCCATGATGGTGTGAGGCAGACAAGAGTAAATTTAAGTTATGTGACGGCACAGCAAAATTAATCTGCTCGTCTTTCACAAAATATTTGGCTCTAGATGTGATATAAGAACAACTCACTAATCTGGTGAGGTAAACTACTGTAACTGGAAAGCTAACTGCTAACATGCTAGATGGTCAGATACAATTCTAGCGCTAGTCAGTCACAATAGCTCTCTGAACTTCTCTTTCCATTTGCTCTATACTGGTCTGAGCTTGTTATTATTATTGAGACAAGCTAACAAGCTTTTAGCACTCTGAGTAACAGCTCTCCGACATGCTGGTTAGCTTGTTGGCTTAGCTTGGCAGCTAACGGGACAGTATCTTCATGCCGTTATGTGTAGCATTGACTCATGTCTCTCAGCTGTCTGCATATCATTCCTCTTTTGTGGAGCAGTTTATATTGTAGAGCAGGGTTAACTAAAACTAATAAGCTAACAAGCTACACTAGCTCTCTTCATGTTGGACGCATCCTCTTGGTTTATTCCTTCGGTTTCCTATTGGTCAAGTAAAGTTCACTGAGGTCGAACTCGACAGAGAAAATCTGTGTGAATTAACTTCGCCCCCGCAAGCAAATCCACTGATCTCAGTGATTCCATTGTGTATTTGTGTGTGTGTGTGTGTGTGTGTGTGTGTGTGTGTGTAATCGGAGGGTTTGGGATTGTTAAGGTAAGAAAAGCGATGGCCGTCAGCCCGTTCAACTTCAACACACAAACCCCTACACACACACATACACACAAGCACCCACCCACCCCTTCTCCTCCATAGCCCCCACCCACCCTGCCACCCACCAACCACTCCTCCATCCACCTCCATCCACCACAACCACAATCCAGCCCAGTGCCAACGCAGCACAGATGCAAACTCCCCCCTGACCGGGAGGCTGCCAAGGCACCGCTTCCGAAGCCTCTCCACCAGCTGGAGACTCTCTGATGAGGCCAACACATCCATTTCCCTGGTAACCGACGAGCCCAGACACACACACACGCACACACATGGGGACACACTTGCATATAAACATGTATATGCACCCATGTGAATATGTATACGCCACACACACATATACGCAGTGTCCCGTCGACACCTTCCCCCCTCCGTTCAAAACCCTCCCACCCCCCTCCTCCTTGCCCTGTTTGCTGCCAGGTCTATTATCACACAGGATGGGTTGCAGGGCGACAACACAACAGCTAGACACATTTACACCCAGTTACCAGACATATGCAGTGTACAGCCCACTGTTCCGATTAGCAGGACCCAAGATGTCACCTTTGCTTTTGCATGCGAGCGCTGAGATGCACCTCAAAAAGTCTTATTCAATTTGAGATATTTATAAAATATTCAAGATGTGTATAAAAAAATCCTCTCTACTATGAAAAATATGTAAAATCTAGATTGGAAAATAGTTGAAAGTGGGAGGAATATTGTCTACTTGTTTATTGAAAAAAGCAAGAATTGTTTGAATGTGATTTTTACAGAGGCCTGGAGTGCTCATAGAGAGAAAAAAATATATCAAGGCCACATTTTATTACATCAAGTGCTTGAAATGCTATTGCCCACGCACAAGATACAATTCGTTCCCACATTTTTGGTTAATTCATGGGCACAAGATACAATTCGTTCCCATGTCTTGGTTAATTCGTGTGCACGAGATAAGTGTATATACAGAGAGCTGAATATATACTGTATCAACAATTCAGTCACTATAATAAATACTGGTTAGTTTAATATTAGGATATCAATCACCATGTGTTTGTTATAGAAGAGCCTTATTAACAGCTAATTGGCTTTATGGGGTTACATCACAGACATTCTTTAAAATCACAGGCCTAATTATGCAAGGCATGTTTTGTGCACCCACATATTCTTACACGCAGATGCAGTGAGCTACCAAGTGCAGCTACTGTACACCAACAATTAAGGACTAAACTATAAAATCAACTTAACTTGGCATCAAGTTCTTCATTCACAACTCATTCAACAACACTGATTGCTATCCCCTAAATAAAAAAGAGCTATGTGCCAGTTGTATTTCGTGCCCACAAATTAATCAAAATGTGGGAAGGAATTGTATCCCGTGTGCACACATTGGCATTTCAAGCGCTCGATTTAGTAAAACGTGGCCTCGATAAGAGTAATGTGTGGGCTTATTAACTATAGATGTTATAGTAAATCCAAAAAAGGGGCATGTTGCATTTACACTGAGTACAATAAAATCTTTAAAAGTTAATTAAAATATGTTTAGCTTCGAAGGGGTTATGCCTCAAACAAAACATACAAAAAAAACACCATTTCAATTCTGTCACCATTTTAAACACAGAGGTTTATGAAAAAATTAGGGTTTATTTTTTTTATCTGAATGCTAATTGTAGTTAGAAGTTTTGCTATAAGCTAACAAACTAGCAGTATACTAGCTAGTACTAGTACTACTAGCTACTACTAGTAGCTCACAATATGAGCTTACCACTAGGGGGTGTATTGCCTCCGATGTGAATTTCTCACAGTTTTTATAATTATCAGAGGAATCAATTTTATATTTTGCTCTAAACTAATGGTTCCTCAAATCAGTCTCCTCATTGGATTAGATTCACTGTTTGCACTTCCTGAAAACTCCCAGATCCTTAAAAAAACAAGAGAAGGATTTGATCAAGTTACTTCAAAATATGTTCTTGTGAAGAATTCCAAAATAGAAGAAAGTAGTAAGATGGACATTTACAAATGACAACCCTTAGTGCAACACACTTGTTATTAGCCTAACTGACGTTTGATGGGTGTCTTGCCTCGGGGCATCTTCCCCCATCTTTCCCCACATGGAAAATTTTTGTGAAATCTAACGTCTAGAGTGAGAAAATTTCCTGCACTTTGACTTCTAATTGTCAGCCGCTTTGGGTCAGTGTGTCTGTGTGTTGCTCCAGCATTTCCCAAGCCATCACCATCTCATCCATCCACAGCGTAATCTGGCGGTAAAGACAAAACGCAGGCGGAGAATAAAGGTGCTTTGTAATTGAGGACGGGGGAAAGTCGGAAAGAAAGAAAGAAAGGACAGGAGCGGAAAAGGGAACAGCGCTTATCGACAAGAGAGGAGAGGGCTGTTAAATATATCATCTCCTCAAACAGTCAAGGTCAGACAAATAGCACCTGTTTGTTTTGGGCCGACAAGGAATGGCAAGGACTAGCATGGCACAGAATGGCACAGAATGAGACACGAGGAAAGGGAAGGAGAGGAGGAATGTGGCTGCTGGAAGGGGATCAGTGGCTGAGCTTTAACCTTGGGCTCTTTGTGTTGGAAAAGGAGAGGGCCCTTAGCCTGCTCTGCCGCATGTACACACACAGGGCCAAAGGGGGTCTGAGGCTTCCCCCGCCCCTCCCTCTTGCATACAGCCACTCCACTCGCCGTCTGAGAGACAAGGAAGGTTCAGCGATGTTCATGTCAACAGAGCCCTGCGAAAGCCTTTTGATGTCCTTCTTCTTTTTTGAGGGGACCGCAGAAAGGCTGGAGGACTTTTGGATGTGGTGCCAAGAACAACAAGCGAGGAGGCAGCTGTGTGCAAGAGGAGGCGGATCGGCCCAGGAATCAAAGATGGCTGGCGAAGAAAGGAAAACAGCGTATCAAAGGAGGGGTCCCACGTAATTGGAGTTAGTCAGTGTCTTTAAATAAATTGACTTGGGCGGAGGCCACCAAAAGAACATACACACACAACCAAAGCGCCTGTCATGAGCAGAAGTGCTTATCAAGTTTCACTTTCAGGAACTGTTTAACATTGTTTGAAGCAATTGGAAATTAATGAACTTTACAGCTGAAAAAAATATGACTTTAGCTTCTTAAAGGGGAAATACACCAACTAGCTGCTCTAATCAAGTAATAAGTGACAACCCCTCAGAGAATTATCACCAGGTCTCCTCAGCTCTACAGAGCTCTTCAGCCTGTTTTAGCTCATTGTTTTGGTTTTCAGTTCCCACAAATTTACTGCTTTGGTTCAGTCTCACCAGCATTGTTTTCAAACGCAGCATGCAGCTGTTTTCAGCAGAAAAAGATGAATATACTGCATGCTAACTAACAGACAAAGTTAGCAACAACATAGCTTTTAGCTATCATTTAGCAGCTAAAGAGACAGGTGTTTCCCTGTTGGTGGAGATCAGACCAGAGCTAGAATCAGAGTGAATATTAGTCTTGCATTCATCAGGTGGACAGAAACACTACTCCAAATGACTGCTAATGTTGCTCCGTGGCTACTGGATGTGGAAATAAGCAACTGCTTGCTAACATGTGGTTTCTGCTGCCCCAAAGTGGCTAAAGAAACAAAGAATGCATTACAAACTGGAGGTGTGGAGTCTGGACAGGTAAGAATTCTATTGGCTGTATTATGGGAAATGTAGTGCCAAGTGTGTTTGGAACTTGACTCATACCAGAGACTTAAAGTTAAGATATCTCAAGCTCTGTTGCTTCAGATTTAACCATACTATTTTAAATCTCTTTTAAATCATTTATTTTTTGAAACATATAAGATTTCCTGAAGTAAACAATTAATCACTTAAATGAAATATTGATTGATAGATCTAACATTAATGAAAATAATCATTAGCTGCAGTTCTAATCATATTTTCATCAAACCATCCTCTAGGGGTTTAACAGTATGTGTATTCATCCTGGTTATGGTTTGCTTTAAAATTTTCCATATATTATATATATTATTATATATGACATCATTAGATTATTAATACTGATCTGAGGTCAGACCGTGACCCCAAAACTGAGGTACATACCGAACACTGGATTTGGGGTACCATTACACCCCTACCGCCCTCTGATTATGATAATTATAAAGTACTCACAATGAGCTTATGTTTTGCCTCTGATGCCATAAAACAACTTAAGAGCACTACTTCAAGCAGTGTGTGAACCCAGCATCTCCCCTCTGTCTCGTTCCTGATTCACACAGTTAAGTGAACATGAAGTGAACTTGCTACAAATACTCACAGTTTTTCTATGTTCCACACTCCATTACAGCTAGGGGGGAAACAGCCTCTTAAGAGCAATCCAGACGTTTCCCGAGGCTTTGTGCCCCTAGGGGCTCCCCCTCGCTTCGCCCTTAGCAGGAAGAAATCAGCAGCTAAAGCAACACCATCTCCTTTCCCTGCGGCTACTCCGACCATACACATGTACTGCTAATGCCTGAAAATCACATTTCCCCATCACTTTACCACCATTGCTTCTTAAAAGCATGCCTTTTTTCCACCAGTTTAAGACAAGTAAGGAGATAAAAAGGATAATGCATGAGAAAGATTTTGTTTTGTCAAGATATTTCTTAAAGGGAAGCGTCCTAGAATAAAGAAATGCAATCTTCCACTTCTGTTTACCCATTGGTTGCATTGGATAAGGTGTTTTTTTACTGGAAGGGCAGGGAATCACTGACTGACAGGCTGACTGAGAGAATAGTTTAGGTAATGACAAGCCTGTCTCAGTGGAAATAGAGTGAGTGACTGACATGTTAACTGTGTTGTATGATCGTCTGTCTACCTCTTGTCTTTCATTCTGTGTTCTCTCCTTTCTATCTGTCACTCTCTCTTCAGAGAAGCAGCTGAATTTCGACCTCCAACTAAGTGTATAGAAATACCTGAGAAATGTATGCAGTTCAAAGAATTGAATCAGTGATTTAAGGTGGCACCCAGGTAGTGAAGCTCAAAAAGCACTCGCCCACCACCGCAGGGAGCTGGGTTCAGTCCCTGCTGCAGTGTGTCTGGATAGGCCGGCCAGATTGCAAGTGGGAAACAAGTGAGGGATCCTGTCTCGACAGTAGTGACCAGTAGTTACATCCAACCAGTGGACCTCATCACAGGGGAAAAGCAGCAGCTGGTGATTCCATGAGCTGACAATTTGGAGGAACTTTTATTGCCACCCTTTTAAAAATCATTTTTCCTAAAAAATCTCTGCATGACAAGTTGATCTGGTTTAGGCCACAAAAACTGCATGGTTAAGGTGAGGGAAAGATCATCAGCATTGTTAACTATTAATAAGAGAGTTTTTTTTTTTTTAACGGAACGCAGATTCAGCCATAAAATACTGGTTTTCTAAACAAAATTTCTCAAATATTCCTTGTTTCCAGGCCACTTTTACATGATATTCAGGATATTTGATAGACCAACTGTTAATACCAAGGAACAATATAGCAGATCACTGCACTAATATCAAATTACATAAATAACATTTTATAAATCTACGCCTAAGTCTACACCTATTTTTAATACCACTCCAACCATTTGTAATACACTATAATGTAGTCATAAGAAGATATGAAGCCATTTTATTAATGTATTTGTCAACAACTATAACTCTTGTAAAGCATTGGTATAATGAAATATTAAGTATTTATTAACTATTTTATATTAAACATTTATTTCTTGTATTAATTAATGGAGTAATGAGAAGACTCTCAAACTCCATTCACTGATGAAGGCCGCTAGATGCAGCTGAAAGCTCCAGATTTTTTGACTGGTCCGAGGTCAAGAATGGACATTGAAGCTCCATATGTCTTCATGAGTTTTGAACACATTCATAAACGGTCTAAAACCGTTTGTGAATAATTTAGACATAAGTATATACAATTAACTCGGTTAATTTATAATACACTGTATATGTTCACGTGTGCAATCATTAATTAACTGTTTGTACACCAGTTAACGCTTAAAATGTCTTATTTTTGCTTCCAACTATATTACATTGTGTTAGAAAGAGTTTATATGCTGCCTATAAATACTAAATATGCACTGAAGAGTTGCCTTACAGCTTAAAAAAGATGAATTGCATTGAACAAAGAAATGATTATTACCAAATGTTTCTGCGACAGAAATCTCACAGTATTATATATATGATGAGTCCTCAGTGTCAGTAATTAAGACATACTGCTCAAAAGAAAATCTGCTGTCAAGTGTTGTGACGTTTCCGTCCACAGGAAATGACAGAAGAAAATTTGTGAGTGAAATGCTACAGTGTCCTAAACACCTGGAGTCATCTCAGAACAGCCAGGTCATTAGCGTGTGTAGTTTACTGAAAATCGGGCTACAAGAGTTCTGGAGAGTGCAGTGAGACTGTATCATCCTGCCACTTTGAGATGAGAGTGAACAAAGTTGCCAAATTGGTTAAATGTCTTGTTACAATAGGCATTTTTCAGAAGAGATGTCACGGTAAAGGTGTTGAAGGGTTGAAGGTGTGGATGTGTGAAAGATGATTCTGAACAGGCAGTATTAAAGACGGGAGAGAAAGAGGTGTGGAAATGAGAAGAGGATATAGATGATTTTTCAAGGGGGGAGGGGGGGGGTTAGATGCAGGAAGACTTGTTGAAGAGGGCATAAAAAGGGAAAGCTAAAGGATGAAAGCAGAGAGCGAGGGGACAGGACATCCACCCTGCAGCCGCGTGTTATGATCAGCTGTCAACTCCTCACCTCCACGTCTCTTTTCCGCTGATCTAAACCGCCTTCTATTTTACTTAGCTGTCGTCTATTTTCCTCACCTTTCTTTGATGTTTACTCTCACCTCCTCTACTCTCCCCCTGTTCCTCTCAGCTCGTTATACTGCCTTCCTCCCTCATATCCCCCTGTCTGAGATCAGTTCACTCACATTGTGATTAGCTTCCCAAATAAAACCCATGAGTTGTGATGTTTTTGCTGGTGTCTCATTTAGAAAGATTTTTGTATGTGTGTGTGTGATTCAGTAAGTGGTTAATGAGCGAAAAGTATTTAACCAGATACTGAAAACTGGTGGTGTTACGCTGGTGTATTTACAGTTTTGTGTGTCTGGCACAACAAAAATGTGATCAAATCTATTTTCGCTCAGATGCAAAAGAGAAAGCTGTCACAATCCCAACATGTTGTGGTGTTAAGACATTTACTTTCAGTAGTTTCTCCGCTCGCTCATCACATAAGTAACTCCCGCCTGATTTACAAGTGAGGAGAATCAGGCAACAAAAAAAAACTGCTTTAGCACTTTTTGTGCTTACAAAGCCTGATGAAGAATGGAATGGAGAGAGTATACAAAAGTGATAATGAGTCCCCTTTTCAGTGATGAGAAACTCATTTGAAACTGCCCAGATTTCTCCTACAAAGACACACACGACACCAAGGCTGCATGTTCGCGCTGTCTCCTCAGAATGTGCTTTCACAGCCTCCAAATCATTCCTACAGAAAGAAAAAAAAAAAAAAAAATAGCGATTTTCTCCTCTGTCTCTCTGTGGGTAATTCTTGCTGCTGTGTCCATCCACCAGCGTCCATCTCCAACTGAATCATCTTCAATCATCTCCTGGATGCCTTCATGGGGGATCTCTCAGAATCACAAACACACACACTCATACAGATGTATGTCTGTTCATGCAACAGTCAGCAGAGTCAGGGTGTTGGTCCGATGCATTTTTGTAAAGAAATTATATTTGAAATGGAATCTGTCGAGGGCTGCTTGTGGTAAACACTGTCATTTCAGGGAGACAGCTAAGCTCTACAAGGCTTTTCCGCCTAAAGGCTCCACTTAAAGCAAATTATCATTTACCTTTCGACGCGTGCCAGATCATTAGGCAGGGACATTAAAACCAGCTACCACAGCACCAGAGGGGGCCTGAGTGAACCGCTGCCCGGTACATAGCTGTATGGGAGTGTGCACGTGTGTGTGTGTGTGTGTTTGTGGGGGGGATACGTCAAAGGGTGTGTGTGGGTGCATGCAAAGGCGCTTGTGTGAGTATTTTCATGTAAGTGCTCAAGAAAGTGTGTGTGCGTGCAAGCTCGGTGACATCAAAGGGGCCAGCAGCCCTGGGTTTCACCATGTGCCCAGAATCATTTGACACGAGCAGATGCATCATTAAAACACTGCCACACTCGCTGGCCAGGCGAGAGACCGGGCAGCCTCTCACACTCGCGCACATTAGCATTTTTTTTTTTTTTTTTTTTTTTTGCCCCCATTCTTTCAAAACACTCCCAAATTCCACAAAGACGCGAAAATGCAGAAAGGTTGACGCATCCAGGACGGGCCTTTTCTTTTCCATTTTCATATTTTCCCTGTGACTTTTCAAGAGAGCCTTGCGAGTTTCGACAAGCGTGTGTGATTTCGGAGGGGTGTGACGTGGAGGTGGGGAATCGGTTGGGCGTGTGTGAGAGAGACAGTGCCTGCCCTAGCCATGGCAACCCAGCCCTACTCATTAAATCAGCCAGAGCAGCTCGTGTCTGGGGTCGACTGTGGCCACATAATGCACATACACACACAGGCAGACAAACACACACGCTCGCACACACAGTGACAGCGGGGCCGACACTGGGCCAACGGTGGGCCTGTGATGTGCGGCCAGAGGATAGATGTGGACAGACTTCACCTTCTTCTGCTCTGCTGCTGCTGCTGCTGGGGAACACACAACAGATGGCTGAAGCACAACCGCCTTTCTCCTCACCCCTTTCTCACTTTCTTCTCTGTCTCTTCCTCTCTGCTTTCAAATTCATCCTTCCTCCCCTATCCATCCATTATTCCACTCTCACTCATCCTTCCTTCTCCGTCCTTCTTACAACAGAAGAAGCCACCATACATCGGATGAATGGTAACAAAAAAGTGACAAAAAGTCAAACATTAATCCAAATGTACTCCAAATATTCAGACTATGACACATTAAAACATTAAAATGGTCTTAAACTGATAATGAGCAGGGTGACTAAATCCACTGAGTTTTTGACAAAGAACAAGTTTTTTCATAAAGAAAGTTGTGCCTCTGAAGTACCTGAAGTACCTCCTTGTACCTCCAGATTATTAAAAACTGAGCTCAAATAAAACTCACAAATGCAACCTCTCGGTGAGCTGTAGCCATAGACTGTAAAAAATATGAACATAGTCACCATGATGTCACCCAGTGCTTTGTGGACTGCTGTTTTGAAGACTTGAGGTTAGCAATTTGACTGTCACCATCTTGGATTTGACCGTCGCCATCTTTCATGTTTGGAGCCAGAAATGACTAAGTTTGAATATGAGGATGGAGCTGACCCTAGCGCTAACTGCTAGCTGCTAGCTTGGTTAGCACGGTACATTTACACTCTATGGTTAACTGTGATAATGCTAATGCTAATTTTCGCTAGTGAAAAACAGGCCTAAAACCATTAAAACAAAATGTACTTAACGGAAAAAATGAACATCCAACTCCTAGAACAACCAAACACTAAACAAGACTTTTTTAGGTGACCAAAATGTTACAATTAACTTAAATTAGCATGTTAAAATTAACATGAACTGAAAACACACTGTGTATACTCTGTGAATCTTGGGGTTATGCCATGGTTACATTTCCTAACCAATGTTGTCGCCGTGGTAGCGATTTGTCAATCACAAGGTAGCCACACCCCAAAGCATACAATGCTTTATCCTCCATTTTACTTTAAATGGGACCATAAATTACAAAATGAACATCATGCTGTATTGAAGAAGACTTGAAATTGGCAATTGAGACTATAAACTCATTAGGAAAGTGTTTCCTGGGGGTAACAGGGAGAAATAGGGATATTTTCTCATAGTTTAGTTTACAAGTTTAATGCACTTCCGAATTGGCTTCACTTTTCAGACTGGGAGCTACCTGCTTGGCTGTAGCATGAGCACACACATCCATTTATGTGTGTCTGTATACTAACTAGGATGTATCATGGATGTATAAAGGGAACTGGATACAGGAAGAGCGCTGGGCTTTGAAGCAAAGTTGACATAGTGGCCACACCACATAATTACAACGTCACGTGACACACACCGGCCCAAAAAGACTTTTTTGACTTACACTGTGAAAGAGACATCTGTAAATCAGCACATACATTTTTTTGAGGGTCACAACCCCCACAAAATGACTTTTCTCACTATCAGAATTTGATCCATTCTGCTCACATTTCAAAAGCCTAGAAGAGCTGCACAATTGAACTGCTTTATCCCCATTCATGTTAGCCTGAGGGCTAAACCGGAAGTAGCCAACTCGGCTGGCGAAAGTCACTTGTGCGCTTGCTCTATGGGCCGCACAGATAAGCAATGCGGAGGAAGTTGAACTTTTTTGGCTTCATGCGCCACTGAGCAACTTTCATAGGAATGAACGGGGCCCCTGTATCCAGTTCTCTTTATACATTCATGGGATGTACACCAATCTTACAGCCAACTTCTTTTCACATTATTGTTGAGAATGCTTGAGATTGCTTATTTACACTTTTCTTTCACACAGTGAATAAAAGCTTGCCAACTCAATCTTTTATAGTCTGTTTTGCAACTCTATGATGGATTGATACTGATCACTAAAAAACCATAAGTTCAGCCTGGAGCTTTTACATTAGCTGTGCTAACACCTGAACTTGGTTTTGGTTACAGTTTCACACTCATATTAAAAATGCAATCATGAATTCTGGAACTTCTATTTGTATCAAGTTGTGAAAATTTGCTAACTAAGCTCAGCTATTAGTTAAGTACTGTTATGTTAACATCAGTTCTTTAGTATGTTGCTTTAAAGCCTTATTCTAGTACTCACACTGCACATATACAAATTCACTGAATTCCAGTTGTACTTTTTTGATTTAAAGTTTATGAAGTTAGCTAGTTTAGCTTGAGGCTGAACATGTTCCAAATGTTGCTGATGTTGAAGCAGATCTTAGCCTAGCATTATCCTTTTATAAATCTTCTACATTAGTGTTTTAAAACTTGGAAAATTGGTGTTGATCTATAAAGATGATTTCCATTAAGAAAATATATGAATATTACAAACCTATGTAATCTTACAGTTTGAAACCACACAGAAAACAAAACCCTGACACCTCTTTTTCAAACATGACCGCAATCTTTCCATAAGTTCAACTAAGTGCTTGTCAGACTGTAGCATATTTTAACCAAAGTTTACTTGCCATAACTGCAGTCTTTCTCCAGCCACCATAATGTAGTTGCCAATTTTAAAAACATTGGCATTTAACATTAAAAACAGAGTTTTACAGAATCATCCAATGTCAATGTTCTGTCTTGCAATAAGGCTGCTTTTGGATTAAAAACGCTAATAAGCTTGTCTCTCACGAACACACACAAACATACATAAACCAAACTGTATAGAGAAGAGAGACGAGACATCTTAGAGTCAACATTTCGCTGTTCCAGTCTCTGTGATTCCCAGAGAGGAAGAGGATGTTTGGTCTTGGGTCTCATGTCTGCTGTCTAAGGAACTATAAATACACACCTAGACACTTCCAGGTGAAAGGACGGGGCAATGCAAACACACAAACACAGCTAGCCAGAGAGAAAGAGTATGGGAGAGTGAGAGAGGGAGGGAGGGGTAAAGCAGCCAAATAAAAATCTATTGAGCTTAACAATGGTGTTATAAAAACGTACAGAGGTAGTGTTTAACAATGTGGTAGGAAGAGACGGGGGTAAATACCTCTGGGAACGATGGGGCTTGGCTCAGCATCAAAGCCCTGGCAAGCACACAGCATTGTCTTTAAATTCACACCATTGTCTCCTTTAAACACACGCACACACACCTCTATACATCTAAAATGATGATGTAGAGGGATATTTTGGGGGCTAAAACCCCTTTTGTATTGTCACTGTGGATTCTGAATCAGAGCTAGTGGCAGATTTAGCTACTGAGCAGCAGAGTCAATATTAGTCATATATAAAATATCAGGTTGAGCGCAGGTTGTCATATGTTGTGAAATTTATCATAAAGGAATAGTTAGACATTTTGGGAAAATGCGCTTATCTGCTTTCTAGACATGAGTTAGATGAGAAGATATCACTCATCTGTCTTAGCTTGGCTTAGCTTAGCTTAGTCTTCAGTGCACCTTCACTACACCTGGTCAAGAAATGGTCAACTTGTTGTTTTTACACTTTGGTTTTTGAATGGATTAAACAAAGGAGATATAACATCATTTAGAGGTGGTAGGAAGGTTGTTTTATATTTGGACTGAACCAAGCTAGCTGTTTCACTCTGCGTCTCTACTCTTTTGTCTTTGTCCTAAGGTAAGCTAATGGTCTCCTGGATTTAGCTTCACACTCAGCGTACACACATTCAAGTGGTATCAAGCTTCTCATTTAACTCTCAGCAAGAAAGCAAAAAAGATTTCCCACAATGGTGAACTGCCACTTCAACATTCCAACACTAAATACCAAACATCTGATTGTACAGACAGCATGTGCTAAATTTAATACCCTTCTCTGAATTTTGTCTATGTCAGAAGCTGATGTAGCCCCAACTGTAGAAGCAAATTAGCATATTTCCCAAAATACTATTGCTTTAAATAAATCACACTCAGAGTTTACAGCATGTAATGGCCTTAAACAGAACATTCATGTCCTTTTTTTGTTTTCTTGTTGGCTATTCGAACCAGCGACATTGCGTGGTTCATGGCTGGTGTCTCATCCCCTAAGGCACGAGGATGCCCCGTTCCGGTCCAAAGTTGAAATCAAATGCTCCACAGGGGTTCAGGTGAGCACCTGCAAAATCAAATCCAGTTCACACAGTAAGTGGTCCCTGACAATCCAGGACATGGTCCCAAAAGTCTTAATGAAAGAGGATTATGTTCTAACATCCACAGCACCCTCACTTCTGTGATCCTCCAACTGACTTACCACCATCAGACTTTGTAGAGATGAGCTTCCAGCTGAAATAAAATTGATAAGTACACAAATATCCCCTGAATAAAAAGCCATTTGGTAGTAAATAAGACACATGAATATTTTCGCTGAGCCATTTTGCTAACCATACAGAAAATGCTCACAACATACTTACCGAGACTGACGAGGTGTTGCCACGAATCCTTCAATAGTACCAGCTATAAAGTGCAGATTTATGGCAAATGTTTTCATCGTTTCGCCTCTATCAGTTCCCCTGCTTCAAAATTAATTATTGATTAATCACTTTGCTTTTTAAGCAAAAATGCAGACCAGCAATATCAAACTATCACAAAAAAATGATTATGCCCCCAAATCACATTTATCTGGCCCATTCATTACTATTGTATTGACAAGGACCAAGTTGCTAATCGCCAAAGCCAAAGAAATAAGGGCTGTCAGCATTTCCGTTGATCGGGCTAAACCAGATATATACAACAGGATGTAAGTTAATGGATTGATCAGAGCAGGAGGCAGGGATGGCGAGGCTAACCATGCAGAAGAAGGTGCATATGCATAATCATCAGTTTGCTTTAGTCTTAAGTCTACAGCGAAACAGCACTGAGACATGATGACACAGATACTGTGTGAGCGTGTGTGTGTGTGTGTGGGCATGTGCATGTGTGCCTACATACTGAAACTGCAGCACAATTGCCAGTGCAGGCGGCCAGCAGTAAAAGGTCAAGGAAAAGTTTAGATGGCGTGTACCAGGGGCCTTAAGATATTCATAGCCAGCATTTTAGCCTGGAACATAATGAGATGGAACTGGTAAATATTTGCTGATGGCCTGAAAAATTCCAACCATGCTGGGAGCCTATTTTGAATACAAAAGATGTCGGGGGAGGATGATATGTGAGGATGGGAGTGGGGGTGGGGGGGCACCTGATAGCTAATTAGTACATTTGCCCAAATAATTAGAATGAGCGCTCATGGCTGATATCACACAGGAGAGCGGTGTGTGTAGCATTCTGAATGGGGGAATCTGCATTTCATAGGCCGCTGGCCGCTTATAATCCCACCCCCAGGGGCCTTTAATGGACATATTTACCTTTGCTGCATATTGGTTATCTGTGATTAAGATTGGCAGGTTGATGCACCAATGAGTGTGCACTTCCTAACCCTGATGTTTCCCCAGCAAGAGGATTGTCCACCTGAATCCGCACTAAGATTCTTCCTGCTAGAGGGGGATCCTTGGGCTGTTTAGTGGAAGTGAATGTGGGGAAGGGGGTAAAAAAAAAACATTGAAAAAACACAGCTCCATATGATTCTCCACCCCTCCCACCCCACCTCTCACCAGCGCTGAAAGAGAGAGGTCCACGTGTCTTTTAACAGCGTCTGGAGACACACACATTACGCTGTGCAAATAGATACTCCGTCTCATTATCCTGTCCTTTAAGGAAAAGCTGAACATGGCTGTTTGTGGTGCCCCTATTATTATTACCGCTTTACTTCGAATTCAAATACAGACAGTCGGGAAATTGAGGAAAATGGAGATGTGAGGATGGAGGGAAGGGGAAAGATGACTGGAGGGAGAGAGAGAGAAGAAGAATCAGCAGCACTTCATTTGACAAGTGCGCAGGATGAATGTGTAAGGGTTTGTCTTTGTGGCATTAATGCAGACATATCAAGGCCTTACAGCTTTACACATGGTAGAAAAACAACTGGGCCTCACATGCTCATAATGTAGTGGAGTAGTTTTTTCTCTTGCTTCATCCACAGTAAGGTCAAAGGTCAGGGTAGTGACTCACTGTTGAGGACACTTCTGCAGAGAAGATGCTATGGATTGCTGCTCCTCATCGACATCAGTGTGTTCCTGTGACCTGTGAGTTTAATACCTGTCCAACATGATGTGACACCAGACTTTGAAATGGAAATAGGACACTCTTGTCTGTTGCAGCTCTTAATTTGTGATTTATTAAAATGGCACAAATTTGAACCTAAGCTTGCGGTATGAATTTGCACAACAGTTACCACTTTGACAGGAGTTTTTAAAGCAACACAAGCTAACAAACTGAAGTGTATAGCATGGACCGGTTATGAGACGATGGGGCCCGATGAGACAGTGGATATTTTGCAGGTCAACTATCACTCTGAAGTTGCTGCTGTTGGTGGAAACTGCACCTGAACTTCAGCATTTTGAGCAATTTTTCATGCTGGAAAAAGAGGCATTTAAAAGTTGCCTTACTAATTTTAATGTACGCTTACTGTCCAGCAGTATTATATAAGAAAAAATAAACAAAATCAAAAATAAATATCAGATCAGACTGTGAATGGGCAGATACTGTATGAAGGACTCATATCTATATCTATATCTATATCTATATATACATATATATATACATATTAGATTAGGATGCAGAGTGAAAATCATAACCAGGACATCCCTGCTATGACTGAGCTCTTTGACTTCCCAACAGTTATTTCATACAAAGGCTCTGGCTTAGGGGCCCTGAGCCTGTGCCTGCTTAACCCATTCAGTAATCCAGAAGCCAAATACCTGCCTGAGCTGCATGTGCATCATTAAATCTTAAAAACCTGTTAACGTGGAAAGAAGTAGGGGGAACTTGATAGGTCCTTCTGCTGCTACAAACTCTGGCCTCAAAACATACCCAGTAACTGACAGATCAAATGTAATGGAGGGTCTGTGAGGGGAGAGCAGCCGAGAGAGTGAAGATGAGAGGTGAGAAGAAGAGAGGCAGGGTAGTGAGGAGCAGGAGGAAGAGGGGAGTTTACTGTAACTTAGACCTGTAAAGTTTTTCAAGGTCCTCTGCAAATCTAGCTTCTAAATTCTTCACCACTTTGTACCAATCATCTGACAAACTGTTTTTCCTACTTCTCCTCATCTGGCTAAGACAAGAGCAAAAGAGGAGGAGGAGGAGGAGGAGGAGGAGGGGAGTCAACATAACTGAAATAGAAATCTGAATTAGAGGCAAGGATACAGATCAAAATGTAATCCTGCTTATGGCTCGGTCAAGCCGAGGAGAGAGAGAGAGAGAGAGAGAGAGAGAGAGAGCGGGAGAGAGATTATGTGATACTGTGATACCTTACCCTATCTTTACAATTAGTTTCCTACTGGAACGTCACACTCCAAAATCACATTGAACAACTTCTCTAACAGGGTCAAGGAAAAGATGATTTAAGCCTCTACTATATTTACGTGCGGGGCTACAACAGCATGGTGCAATTTGTCTCTGTCTCGCTGTGTTTTAGCAACATCTGGCGCCCAGAGATTTAGGTTAGACAGGTAATTAGTGGCACATATTTGTCCTAAAGACAGGTGTATTTTCATTTAAGAAACACTCCATCACTTCTCCGGATGGGAGCCTGTTTGTTACACTCTGTCTGAAGGATGCACACAAGCTATGGAGCCCCGCAACAGGCACGCTACGTGTCCAAAGAATTGAGTTTGATGATGGCAGCGACTCTTAAAATGCAATATCCCCATGGGTCCATGATGACATGCCACCCATGCACTGGCAAAGCTCTACTTTCATTACACGGCCCTTGCATGATTGCAAGGTTTGGCACAGGCTAACCCAAAATGTTTTTCCTGCTTAAGTATGAGGCATTACTCTATGTTAATAACTTCACGCAGGATTAAATATCTAATATCAATGTCCCTTCTAAAAACATATTTTCACCATCTCTAAATCGTTTACTTTCCCTCTTTCTGCATCACAATTACCCCTTCTTTCTTTTTCCCCAGGATCTATACTCATCCTTATGTTAGATTAAGCAACGTAAAATAATTAATGTCATTTTAGCGGTTTAAAAAAAAAATCTCAAATCTAATTAACTTAAAACTGACTTTCTGCTGCATCTCATTCCTCTCTTCCATTCCCCACTTCTTTTCCGATTATTGGAGCTCAGCAGTCGCTCCGTCATCAGCCCGTTCTTGTAGCGTTTCTCCGCTTTAACTTTCTTCGTCCCCTCTACCAGATGAAGCTGTATAGTCTTTTAAAATGGAAATGCACTTCATCATGGTCACTTGGCTCATGGTTCTAATAAATCAAGGGCCGTCCGCCATTGCTGCTCCTCTCTGGAAAACAAACTGCTCCTGGATGGATCTCCTCAGCTGCTCCTAATGGAGGTCACATTCACAGAGACACATTTAACCGCACGCCTGTAGAAGAAAAAAACACACACACACACAAATATGCTGTCCTGACTGAACGCAATGCCTTTGCATCTAAGCGCAGAGTTGAGGAGGAGTAGTTTTAATGATTTTGCTGTGAGAAAAATCACTTTGCATGTTACGACGCACCGAAAAACACACTTTTATGCTCATTTCAATGTAGACAAATCAGCGCTTATCAGCACTAAATCAGCTGCTACTGATGTTAGATGATTTGTCAGGTGAAAACGTACATTTGTATACTGTGAACTACACTGTTATCATCTTCTTCATAATCTTTTAATGCAGTTTACCGTTGTCATGGAGTATACCTGCAAGTGAGCGTGCAAATAGTGATTCTTCATATATGCAAACACATGCAAACATGTATGTAACACATGTACTGTATGCTCATACTTGCAGAAGGGTTTTTTGGTTCACAGAGGCATATTTAGTGGCTTTGGCATAAACATCTTTCAGAAATACCAGTCCTTCCGCAAATTCCTTTAAAGCATTCTAAATAGGACTGCAACAATTATTATTTCTTATTTTGCTATCACTTAATCTGCACGTTATTCTCTCAATTAATCATTTGGTCTGTAAAATGCCTGAAAATAGTGAAAAAACCATATAATAATGTCTTCATATTGCTTGTTTTGTGTGACCAGCAACCCTGAAAAAATACTGAAAAGAAATGAAAAGAAAAGAATGTCTTCACAACAGAGAAGCTGGAATCTATGAATGTTTGGCATTTTTGCTGGGAAAAAACGACTTAAACGATTAATCAATTATGAAAATAGTTTTTTTTCCTGTCAATTAACGATCAATGATTCCACTACCACATTTCATATTTTATTCATATTTTTCCTACAGATCATATTGACCGGTAAGTATCCTCACGGTCTCATATCTGCAATAGCTGCATTTATGATCCTCTTTGATGTGCAGGAGAAACATTACAATGCAATCTATGCTTTTGTATGGAAGTAAAGCTCAACTTGTAAAGCGGCACAGTGCGTTACAGTAACATATAACCAATTAGAAGATCTTATTTCATGCAGTTAATTAGAAAGTGCTCCATCACAGTCCTAACCTACATGCTGATATAGGTCATTATGGGGCATTAAAGGTCATTACAGTAATCCTTATGATATCATGTGTTAAGTCAGGTTGCCCACATATCCCGTACATAGCGTGTGCACACAGTAACAGAGACAGTTTTTCTTCAAAAGTCTCTGGTGAAGTCAGACAGTCAAATGTGTTGGCCTGCACAAACCAACACCGTCTGTAGCCACTTTATCCATAGAAATATATTCCTCCACGTTTAATTGTAAGTGGAGGGAAAAAGAAAACAATGAGATCAATTGTGATTCAACTCATTCCTCTGAATGGAATTATCTGCACACAAAAAGAAATTCAAAATGTCTCTGCTGTACGGGCTCAATCAAAATATTCTGATCCTAGTTACAGAAACTGAATATGTATGAACAGCTCAAATATGCTGAATTTATTTTGAATATTTAATGAGATATAAAATATAAGTCTATTTCAGCAACTAATAAAATCAGTCTTGTATGAATGTGCCATAGATTGAAAATGAATGGTGAGAGAGGGCGAGACGAGAGGGAAGAGGAGAGAGAGGGAGGGAGAGAGAGAGAGAGAGAGAGAGAGAGAGAGGAGAGACGAGGGAGGAAAAACAAAGGGTGTCAGAGCTTCATCAACATGCTATAACTGAGTGGCACGGCCATATTTACCAGCATCAAGCTCAGTCAAAATACCAATGTGCAAATCTGTGCGCCTCCTCCCCTCCATCTCTCCATCTCTCTCTATTCTTCCCTCTCCTCCACCACCCCCCTCCCTTCTCCCCCTTTCTCTCTCTCCCTCTATCTCTCTGTGTGTCCAATCACACGGCAGTCCTTCTCAATAAAACAAATTAACTGATTAGACATTTTAATCTCAGTTGTCTTTGACCTTGTAGAATATATTACTGATGTCTACATCGCTGAGAGCAGATAATGCGGCAGGCAGCTGCTTTTCTTAAAGACAAAACTGCCCTTTTTAAAGAGGCGCCAGACACACAAGCTAACAGGTTGGGGGCAGAAATCACCCTCCTCCTCCTCCACCTCCTCCTCCTCATCGTCACCCTCCCTCACCCACTACACACACACACACCCCCTACTTCACCACACACACACACACATACGTACACTCTCACACACTCCCCTCCCCTCCCTACAGGCAGCCAGCGGGGAAGGGGTTAAGGCGGAATGCATTAACAAAAGAAAATTATAGCGTAAACAGTTCATAAAATCTCACAGCCCCTGATGTCGGGGCTAGATCATTAAATTTCTGCAACAATTAGACCTTTTCTCACGGCGGCAAATTGGAGCCGTTGCCATGGCAAATCCGAGCCCTTAAGTCATATATCTTTGATTGCGGAAAGGTCAGGCGCAGACAGCCTAATAACTCAGGGAGCTGTTTGACAGATTTCATCCAAGCATGATCACATAACAGAGCCAAACTATGTCGGCAGTTGTTAAAAGCAAGGGAGGGGTCAGCGGGAAGGTTGGGGTTATGGAATGTTTCTGCTCGGCTGGGCCCAGCCTGATAATGTGCCTGACCGACTTTAAATCCACTGGAATAAAAAAAAAAAAAAAAAAAAAAAATTAAAAAAAGAAAAAGCTGCAGTATTTTACTAAGGGCATATTTCTTTAACTGTGGATCAATGGCAGCGGGGGTTTTTTCACTTGACCAGATCTGAATTAGGCTATAAAGGAGGTGATGTTAGGGATGGCTGATTTAATGCCTACATGATGTGAGACACGTCTTTTAAAAATAGAATTGAGTACAATAGAATAAAACAGAGCAGAGCAGGAGAAAACAGAAAAAGCATGATGAGCAGGAGTGACTGACAGTGTTTTGAGACACCAATGATGAACCATGATTTATTTCCCGTTCAAACACATATGTTGAGGGAATTGAGATAGATGCGAGCTCCTGCTACGGTGTGGGATCGAGCGGCAGGCTGCAGTAGAAATCCCTGTCATCGACTCGTTAACGACCCTGACACACAGAACTTTGAATAACAATCATCTTCTCCTGACTCCGTTAAGACTACATGTCTGATACTGCTGGGTTGTTTAGACCCCCCCCCCCCCCCTCCTCTCTCTCTCTCTGCCCCCCACCCCTCCTCCATCCTTCTGTCTCTGTAGGCAGTGCTGGCATTTCAGCTGTCTATCCCAAAAGGCCCCGGCTGAGAAACAAGAGGTAATAGCACCCCCTGCTGGGGGCAAGCTGCTACCGCTCGGGCTCTGTCCCAGGAAATGAACATAGATGTGTACAAACTGTGGACAAAATAACATGAACATCTTACAATGCAATGAAACAACATGATAAACTACACCTCTCAAAAATGAGCATTACAAACTTGACAAATATTTTTCTTTAATTGCAGGGCTGCTGTATTGAATTGCCTTAGCTGTGCTGTTATTTTGCCACCTCCTGTACTGTACATTAGCTTCCAGAAAAAACAGAAAAGCAAGGCAAGTGAACCTAACATGGCTGGATTTAACGCACTATGGAGGCCTCAGGCAAAAACAAGTTGCTGTGCCTCTGCTGACACCGTGTCTATCCTGCTTTCTGTGCATTGTGTATGTACCTTCTTTCCTCAGAATACCCAAACTGCAGACTACTTAGGGCAACATGATATTTTGCCTACAGAACTAGTACTATAGAACAACAACTAGTACTACCTGTACCTGTCCCGGGTTTAATGTGACAGTTTAAATAAAAAACACAAGCAAAAATCAGACTCAGGGCGCTCTGCAAGACAAAACTTCAGGACGAGGTAATGATACAGGCCTCATCTTAAGATCCTTAGCATTTCAGCTGATGTGGTGTTTTAATGCAAAATTTGTAAAAAGAAATGAAACCAATCAGCATGCAGTAAATCCGGGGCTTTTAGGAGCCCGTTACTCACTTTGCCTTCTTGTGAATAAAACCTTGGAACCTATCGTCATTTATCCCTGAATTTACACAACTTATAAATACAGTGCAAGTATTTGTGACAGATTTATCATCTTTTCAATGTATGTATGTTCAATGAATTACACACAGGTGACCAAACTTAGAAGTAAAGCTGTTTCTTAATGCTCCCCCATCACTTTTTATGCTAATTCTTTATTCAAATGTGGTTTTTGCTTAATATTGACTTTCTGTATAATAATTAAATCTAAAGAGAAAATATTAGATTAACTCTGCATGTTTATTGAATAAACGATAAGGAGTGTTTCTGAAAGCTATTTACATGTGAGATGAGTTTGAAAAAATACTTGCACACAGATACAGAGGAAAAGTAATGTCTATATATGCAAAACTATTGTCAAATGTTTAAAAGAGAAAGAAACATCCCACTTCTAAAAGCTGCAAGAAGGGGAAAAATGAAAGAATAGACATTTTTTTATGGCAAAACAAAAGTATGGAAGGTGGTGTATTAGATAGTTGACAGCTTTTGTATCCTTAAACCAATACAGGCACTTTTCTCTATTTATGAATGGAAGTATGCTGTGTATTTCTGTCATGTTTGGATAGTGACACATTTTTTTTACTCCACATGTTTGATGGATAAATAATATAGGACTTGTTACCTTTTTTTAATACACAGAGCCCAAAATGACAGGGTTATAGTCCATCTCTATTCACCAAATCTGGGTGTAAACCTCCTCAAATTAAAGTTTAAAGGCAGCACTTTAATTTCATTGTTTCATTTCAGATTTAATGTTCTTAAGTACAGAGCCAATGCAACAAAAAATGTGTCCCTGTCCAAATACTTACAGAGTACATTGCATATACCAAATAAATATAAAATGAGATTTTTTCAGGCAGAGGTTTTGCTAGTGTCTCTCTTTTCCAAATCCTACTGGCACTCTAACATACAGCCAACGATAATGTAAAGATCCATGTCTGTCAGCACAGCCCCTCCCATCTCCCCTCCCTCAGTGGGGACTGGAAGAGCAAAGGCCACTGGGACTTGTAGGACAAAGGGGAGGGGAGATGCTGGAGGCTAATGGGGAGGAGGGCTCAGCTGTGCCACAGATGTCTCTCTGGCAATGAAGTCTTTAATATCCTCTCCCCGAGTCCCACCATGAGTCAAAGATCTCCTAGAGCGTCTCATAGCTTCTCGCCTCCCTGGACTTCAGGTCCCACAGTGGATACCCAAGCCCCCACCCCCAGCACATACAACACTGCCACATCTACACACATACTCTGCTGGGTTTTCATCCTGCAGTTTACGAGCAGAATTCATGATTCTCTGGAGGACATTTCACAGTATATTCTGTAGCTGCACTCAACTATCTGTTTCAAGTATTTTAGCATAAACTACATCCATTAAACCCTCTGAATGCAACAAGATGGCCAAACTACAGAGCTGCTTAGCTGATGTGAGAGGTTGGATGTCACAAAACTTTTTGCAGAAAACTCTGACAAAACACTGATGCTAATCGTCGGTACCGAGCACCTCTGTGATCGAGTCCAGGCACTGCTCGGTCCCCTTATCCCAAATATTAAGGGCACTGCTAAGAACCTGGCTGTTATCTTCGACGGTGAGCTAAGCTTGGTACAAAACACAGAAAAATTGGCACAATTATGTTTCTACCAGCTCAGGAATATTTTCAAAATCAGAACAATGTTATCTTTTAGCAATATAGAGAAAATTATTCATGCTTTTATTTCCTCTCACCTGGACTATTGTAGCACCTTGTTTACTTGCCTCAGTGCCTAAGTTGTAGCTCAACTTCAGACTGTGCAGAACTCTGCAGCCAGACCAAACACTCTTCTCACATCACATTTAGCCTCCTTACACTGGTTACCAATTTCATTTAGAGCCCATTATGAAATGTTACTCATGACTTACAAGCCTTCACATGGCCAGGTGCCAGAGTACATCAGTGAACTCTTAACTCCTTATTGTCCAAGAAGACCTCTTAGATCTTGTGGGTTAGGTCTGCTAGCTGTTCCAGAGTCCAGGTTAAGGTCAAAGGATGATCAAGCTTTTGCTGTGCTGGCACCTCACCTTTGGAACAGTCTTCCAGTTAGTATTCAATCTACTGACACTGTTTCTGCTTTTAAATCCTGTACTAAGACACATGTTTACAGACTTGCCTTTTCGCCTGACAGCTAATCTTATTTGTTTAGATAATACAGCTCGGTTGGGCAACCAGCTGATATTAAGTTTATTTTTATACTTTATACTTTTTATGTGTGTGATTGTTTTTTATGCTGTGCATGGAAAGCACTTTGTGCTCCTAGCTTGAAAAGTGCTCAACAAATACAATTATTGTTATTAGAGTAAGAAGAGTTTCCTGGGGTCCTCACAACAGTTGCTTTTACATTTTGCTGTCATGTTCTTATTCAACACTTTCTATGTACAAAGCAAGTTTCCATTTAAAATCCATAAACGGCTGTCTGTTCTGCAGCCTTTGTTGCTAAGAGTGTTGCTAAGGTTTTATTCATGTGTTGTTTGTGTCATCCACTCTCATACAGTATTTCGGATCAGATTCCTGCTCCAATATGTACAGAAGTATTTGAGAAGTTGACATTTCGAGTAAAGAATGAGTAAAAGTAGTGAAATCCTGCTACTATAGTAGTAGTACTATAGTGTAGTTGCCTCCCGAGCGGCCATGACGTAGCTTCCGGAAGCTAACCAATCAGGACAGAGTGGGCTCATCAGGAGGGGGGCCTTAAAGAGACAGGAGCTAAAACTGCCCATTTCAGACCACGCAGCAACAACCATGACTTGAAATTGAAGCCAATGCAGAAGTCCCTCAAAGTGCAATGCCACCGACGGTCACTAGATGCTGGCTCCAATAGACACCCATTCAAAAAGCCTCAACTTCTCTCATGACATACTAAGTCAATAAATTTACTTTTAAGGTAAAGAGACATGACATATTTGGTCGTTTAGTCTGGAGGCCTAGGTGAACTTTCATTTGAGCAAATAGGATCAGTGTTTCCCGTAGACTTTCTTTCAGGCCTGGTGGTACACACTGAAAAAACCTGCAATTTATATTTGCATTCAAATTTTTGTTTGCTCAGTATATTCAAGACTTAAAACAAAATGGTCACAAGGAGAGAATGACTTAAAAAGCTGCATGCATTTATTGAAAACGCTGCCCCTCTCACTTCTCCCACTTCTGTATTTTTGCTTGACTCCAGAGTTTTGGAGAAAAACGTTGATATATTTGTTTGTCCGTCACCCGCGTTAGAGCTTTTTCTCTATTTAGGCGATGCCATGCTCACGTTAGCTAACTTGCATCACATACACTCTCGCTCTCACTCTGCAGTAATTTAAAGGGACTCTGATAGCAGTGGCATTTGCATCACATCAAGAGTTACCCAGGAAACGACACAGGTTGACTCACGTTACTGATTTCCGAATGAATGGATATTTCACGTTATTTTGGCATTCAAAGAAAGATTTTTTTGGCCTGGTTGGGCCTCTCGTTGGCCCGGTGGCCCACCAGGCCTGTACAATTATAGAGAAAACACTGTTGCAATCATAAACCTTAATTATATATTTTTACTTTGATTTGCTTAATGCCTTAAAGTATTCTACAAGTTATAATTCGCATATAAATACCCAGAGTTACGGGCAGTTTGGTTCATATTCATCAGGTTAGGGTCTGAAATTCACAGAAGCAGCTGATTTTTCGGGTGTTTTTTTGTTCTTTCTACATTAAAAAATAGGTTTCGTTTCATAACATTTGTAACACTTACAAATTAGAAAATGTCACAGGGGTGAACACAAACCTATTTTTGTAACTCTATGACTTAGATCTTGGCACTCTTCTTTCACCTTTCAGACAGACTTGTTGATGCTGCCAGATAGACACCGAGCTGCCTCATATTTTGATTGACAAGCATGTATTTTTGCAGTTATATAATAGGCTCAGTTTCACAGGCAGAGAGCCCCAAGCACACAGTTGCCCCATTCATATAGTGAGCTGCCTGATGGCATTCTTTAAGGGCACTACGTTAGTGGAGCTTATTCACACTAGACATTTAAAGACATCGCAACGTTTGGTGCATCAAATAAGTTATATAATATTTCAGAGAGCCTATTCAGCCGCAAGTGTTTTGATGAGTCATAAGTCATCCAGCACAAGGAGCTAAATTGGACCACACTTCAGGTGGTCCTCCTGCTAGCAGAGTATCACTCAGCAAAACTACTCAACTTGCCTGTTGTACAAAACCAAAAGGAGCCAGTAGGGCCCTCCAGGACTTACTGTAAGACACATAGACAGTGACACCACTTAGGATTGAGAGAAAGGTTGATCTGGAGTGGAGGGGTGAGGGCGGGGAGGAGGGGGAGGGGGGGTCAGTTAATTAATAGAGGAATTTTAAAGTGAGCACATATCTCTCTCACATACTCTGAAACAGCAGGAATCCACGATAAGCAGCTCATCACACACACTTCACCAGGAGAGGGGTGTGTGCGTGTGTGTGAGAGACAGACAGAACGTGAAAGAGGTAATGTCCACGAGTGTGTGTTTGTGTGTGTGTGTGTGTGTGAAAGAGAGAGAGAAAAAAGAATAGTGGAGAGTGAGGATCATGTGAGAGTATGAGAAGGAGCAGAAAACCTGTGTGTTCGAATGTGTGTGTGTGTGTGTGTGTTGCTCCTCCGCAGGCAGCCAGGCAGCTCTCTTCGATGAATGTTGCCTGAGGTTTGCCGGGCCTCCCGCTGCTCCCCGGCACTCCAGGCGTCGGTGAGCGGGGAGGTAATTCGCTGACACTGTGTCACTTGTGATAATTGGGGAACGTCAGCGCGCTCGCTCACCTGTCTCCGTGCAGGTGCTGGGATGTCATCGCCTACCGGAGAGGGACAGCTCCTCTTCCTCTTCCTCCTCCTCCTCCACCTCTGCTGCCTCTCACCACCCAAACAGCTGCTGTTTCTATGATTGAGAGAGATGCTTGAAAAAAGCTCCTTCAAAAAGATGTCTTTTGTAATGTAGGATCTTTATCGTCTTCTATCTGCGACTGGTTGGAATTGCAACCACACAATTTAGTCTCATTCCCTAAGCTAACGTAAAAAAGGAATCATTATAGAGAGTAATGTCAAATGTAGTACTTTTGTTAACAGCAGTTTAACTGGGAGGAATAAAACATAAATACTAGGAACCACAACAGGTGCAAACCCTTTAAACTTAGATAGAAACGACATGACCATTAGCTCCGTCTACTGTACTGATAGCTTAGCCATCATGCAACTTTGAAATTAAGCATTAGTTGGTGTTCAATTAAGATTTAGATCCTGGTTATTTTTTGGTATATTTACTTAGCTTCTAGCTGCTTGCTAGTCACTGGTTATTTCAGAATATTTACTTTGCAAAACAAGTAAGATGAAAGAAAGATAAATACCTGATCATGTGATAAAAGCGCTGGGAAACGGTAATTAAGGATAATTTCAGTCGTTTTCAACTTGGTCATTTTTGAAGCTTTAGTCTTCATTTCTGTCATGAAAATGTTGAACTCAGCAAAGTAACTACAATGACATCAGACACTCCAACAGGTTCTACACAAGCCAAACAGTTATTAAACCCAAAGCATTCACCCTTCTCACCAAAAACATCAATACTGGGTGATTCTGCAAAACCCATTTTGTTCATTGGCAATGTTTTGGGTTCTTTTTATTGCCTTTTATTTTCTAATTTTTTTTTTTAAAGTAACTTTGCTCTTTATCAAAGGATCTTGTGGTTTCTGGAAGATCCCTACCACTGAACCACATATTCACACAGAATGTCCCTTTTTAGAGTAACTTCATTCTCATATTTACTTTTTTTTTTTAAAAATATTTTGGGGGGTTTATGCTTTTATTATAGTGATAGTAAATAGATGACAGGAAACAAGGGAAGATAGAGACTGGGAAGAACATGCAGCAAAGGTCTGTTGCCTGGAATTGAACCATGGACGTTATGGTTTTTTGGCATTCATCTCAACCTGTAGGCTCCAGAGTGTGCCATATACAAAATTTTTACTTTCTCCAGTATCTGCTCATGGCATCTTATTGCAGTCTGTGACAGGAGACAACTCCTCTCTCCTGCATGAAAGTCAGACACATACCCAGCCACCACCCCGACCTCCACACTCTTATATTCCACCTTGCAACAGAAAGAGCAAACTACTCCCCAGGTTGGCACTGAATATTGACACTGGTATAAATTGTGAGGTGTAGAATTGTCCAATATGGCCATAATTCCTAGAGATACAGAGCTGAATTATCTGGAGGTAAAACTGTGTGCGCAGCTATGAAAAGTAACAGCAGGTAAAAAGTTGAACCAGCAAGTTGGTCTGTGATGAAGGTTTAGGAAATAATTTTACCATTCCCCTTTGTTTTCTCTTGTAGGCTAGGTAGTTTGTTTAAACTCTGTCTGATCATCTGACTGCTCGTGTGTGTCTGCTATTAACCTGGTGACAGCAAAAATAATATCCAATAAACAAGAATTGTCCTTTAAAAAAATGCAAGACATGAGCAGGAACTCCCATCATGGTATTATTTTTTGTTTTAGCTTTTTTTTTTAATTTTTTTTTTTTACTTGTAATCAGAGCAGCCCCCTTAGGCCAGGCATATTGATGCGGATTCTCTTAATCAACACTGTAGGCATAGATACCACAAGAGGCAGATAGTTCAATCAACCAATCAAATGAGTTAATAAGAAGGAGGAAAACACACACCTTCCCAAAATAAGAAGCTAAGCAGATGTAGGACATAGTCAGATGATAAAGATGAAAAAGAATTCCTGTTAGTATGAACAACGTGTGGTGTGTTGTCCTTACTGAAACCAACCTAGTGCTACAGGGTTAACTTGATCTGTAAGGGCAAAGACAAAAAAAAAGTCAGGACAAAAAACAAATGTCAGATTAGGCGAGAAGAGAAACAGGAGGTGAGGGGGCCACCCGCGAAACGAGGCAAGAAGGAGCGACAGCCAAACCACTTGGGAGTAATGGTCTGTGAGGCTAATATTTCCTCTGTCTCTGCTGAACCCTGAAGGAGAGGGGGTGGGGGCTCACTTGTTGTCGGTGTGATGTTGAGGGGAGGAGGGGGGGCAGGAGTGGGTCACCTGTAATGGCAGAGCGCTGCACTGTGGCCATTCCACACTCATTACACCATTTACAATTACTGCTACCTATCACCCCCAACTCCCAAGAGGCCAGGCTCAACCATTAGCACCACGATTCAAATGAAGTGGATAATTGTGTCTCTCTGTGGCATATCATGAGACAAGAGAGTCAGAGAAGAAAAGAGAGAGGGACCAGAGAGAGAGGGGGGGAGAGTGACATGTTGAGACAGAGACCCTGTTCACACCTGGCATTAAAATGCATCTTGGTTGATCCGATCACACATGGACAGCTCTAAGTACAGGTGTGAATGTGCCCAAGACATACTGAGGACACATTGAGATCCAATCACTCAGACCACATTTGGAGGTGGTCTGGGCCGCATCCTTTTAGCAGTGTGTACCGAATGTGTCCTGGGCCACATTGTAGTACCTACTCAACTGACATTCTCTGCATAAGCGGAAGTATGTACTCATTTGCGTGCCAACAGCGCCATATTAAAGTGCACAACAACAAGGAGGCTGACAACCAGAGCAGAGAGTATGAAGTTAGTAGCATAGCCGTGAACAGATCAAAAGATCTCTAAAAGATCCAGTTAGCATGTGAAATATTATCCCAAACTTTCTGTTTTTAAAAAAAGTAGGTGGTCTTAATTTTTTATTAATGTGCCTTTATGCTGTTGGTAAACCTCCTATTATACTCTCCAACTTTCCTAGGCAAGCTCTTATGTGTTGGTCCCTTCTATATAAGCACAACTATTCTCCTCACACATTTTTTATTGAATAATGTCAATATCATGTACAGAAACAAATAATTATTTCTTGAAAATTGGTTTAAAGTGGCAATCTCGAAGATCTCCCAAGATTTTCATTTAAATAAATGTCTGTTAAGTCACTATCTATCGCTGAATGAGGTAATACAATGGTGATTGAGCCTATGGCCCAGTGATGAAAGCCCTCGCATTTGCAGTATTATCAAAGAGTATGATTATTAAGAACCGTCAGCTGCGACTCTCCCACCATGCATTCAAATCAGCAAAGCTGACGCAACAGACTCGCTCTTCATTCGCTTGTGTGTGAAGCAGCTTATTTTTTTAAAAGCCTAAACTTATTGGCTTTTTATTTGCAAAGCTTTTATTGCACATACAGTCACTGTCTCTCCCGTGCTGTGCTGTGTGTGCAGCACACAGACGGAGGGCTGAGCCCTGCCCCTTGGTGCTCCTCAGAGCCGAGGAGCAGGGACAAAAGTGCGACCATAAATGACAGCAAAATGCAGTTGAGACTCTCACACTGAGCTGAAATGAAACAAGTGCACATAAATGAGGTAAAAAACATAAATAAGCAGTCTCTGCTGCGTTTTGCTGTCATTTATAGTTGTGCTATATCCTCTCCTCTCCATTGCTCTCTTGTGTTTCAGCGAGGGCTCCTTGTGTGTGTGTGTGCTGTACACAGCAGAGCAAAGGACAATGAACCAGGTGAAGTACTTGAGTTGACACCAACTACGCTTGTTACATTACTGTGAGTGCAATAAAAGCTTTGCGAGTAAAAAGCCAATAAGAGTAATTTATTAGTTATCCGTGCAAAAGAACAATACACCAGCAATTACCACTTATCATCATATGTTGCCACCAAGGAGAACGAAATGGAGATCTTCAAGATTGCCAATAACAACATTTTTCTTGTAAAACAGCTATTCAAATGTGAAGGGCCTCTGTATTCATATAAAGATTTTAAGGGCTGTCCCCTTATAGTCGACCAAACTGTTGTCCATGAGAAGAGTCTTAGTTGACCAAGTTTTCATTGGTCAGTTAGTCGCAGGACAAAAAAAAAGACTGATCAGAGCTGTACGACCCTGCCATGAGCGAGTACAAAGATGTTACTAGGATGAGGGGAGGACATTCTCTTCGTTTGATAAAGTTAGGCTTTGCTGTCAGCTTCCTGACTCATTTTTAAAAAAGATGAGAGAGAGCAGCGGTGGTCTAGTGAGCTAGAGTGTGAATGAAGAAAGTGATCGGCGTAGCAAGAACAAAGTTGGTGAATGAGAGAAATAAAAAGTTATTTTCTGATTCTTTCATGGCAATTACATTTTAAAGCACAAATAAACATGTCCACAGACCCACACACCTCCGCACAACCCTGTGGGAAGGTGCCACAATGTCTGATTTGGTGTGAATGTGACGGCAGGCTTCAGGCTGCTGCTGCTCAGGGTCACCAGCGGGTCCTCCTCTGCGTACAGCGGGGCTGTGGCGTACACATACGTGGGGAAGAGCCAGAGGATGACAGCCACTTCGAACCAAAACCGGAGCATCCCACCTGCCATCCAGAGAGAGACACATCAAGAGCAGACTGTCAGAGAGCGGGAGAGTTTGTGCCGAAAACAAGCACCTAGACCCAGGGAGACATGAGAGCAGCTGCTCGCTAACAGCTAACATCACGTGTGTTTACAGCAAAGAGGACGAGGGAGGACAGACGTCTCACTCTGAAGGAATTTTACTTCTCTTTACAGTAGCAATGTTAATTAAATTAATATCATAAACGTGCAACAACTAGTCAGCTAATGGCTTGAACTAACGACTACTAGTCGACTCGGAAAGTTTTTGGTCGGGGGAAGCCCTGAAGATTTTATAGAGAATAATGTTCTGTATCCCAAAGTGAGGATAGTGCTGTAATTAATGCACTCTGTCAATTGGCATTATATGCTTATCACATATATTTCTTATATAGAAGACAAATGCTCTTTTTATAATTATATGGTGGAAACTATTCAGTGTGTACATGTGACAATGTTTTGGGCTGATTTTCAGTTGGATCTTAAAATATATTTTGAAATTTTTACCTAAAGAACATGATTTGATGACATGATGACAAGAACAAAATTTTACATTGATAAAATGAAATTCTGGAAGAAGTTACTATCTTATATTACCTTTAAACAAACATATCTAAGCATATATCTTCAAACATTTCATACACAGTCCAGCCATATACTAGATTTTGACCTAGTCTTGTTTCCTTAAAGGAGAGCTAAGGACGATATAGAATCTTTTCAATACAAATGACATGATTTATTTATTGGGAGGCAACTATCTTTGATGCAAAACCCATTTGCTCTTAAGCAAAGCAATTGTTTGTTGCAGATCGGCAACAACAAATGCAAACAACAAATGCAGTCAACAGACGCAACAGACTCATCACGCATTATATATGTGCATTATGTATCTGTTTTATTTTTAGAAAGAAGAAAATATGGAAATTATTATTATGTATTATCTTGAAGTGTGGCTTTATAATCAAAGATTAGAAAAAGCTGCAAAGAAAGAAAAATCAAAGAGTTACGGTCAGATATGCTGAAAGTATGCTGACGCTCACTGCTAAAGCACAATAGACATATAAAGCCCAAGATATGATGGGCTGGCAGAGCGTTCCTCAAGTGCAATGGAGGAAAGGTGGGGTGGCTCCATCAACCTGATGCATATCATCTCTGGAGATCTCCAAGTGGCTTCAGGGTTCAAGTGTTAGGGACTAATGTGGATGACAAGAGCAGCTACCAGATCTTAATGGGCTAATGACAGTTACCATCTCCAAAAGGGGAGCCTACCACTGTGCATCTTCATTCAAAATGGAACACTTCTCATATTTTGCACATAGGGTGGGAAAACAGAATTCATGAATAGGAAAGTGAACAAAAATAGAGATTCATCTCATGGCGTCTCTTGAATGCTAAATATAAGATGAAGGCCAATGATTTTAGGGCAAGCCCAGACAGACTTGTCAAACTTTGTGCCATTACTATCCTTTGTCTTAGCACAGTTGTCATGTAAGGCCTGTACCCATATGAAATATTAATTTTGCATAATAACTTTCAAAGGGGAATAAAGCGCGCAGTTAATTATTAATAGCATGTGTATTCAAGGCATCTCTCTTTTTTCAGACGCACCAAAATATTCCCTGACAGTTGCCACTCGAAGGAAGAGAATCCCCATAATGCCGCGCTAAAGCAGAAATGACAATCACTAAACACTGATGCAAGTTCCACGAAACATCTAACCTACATTTCAAAGGTATCAGTGGGAAAAACTGGAGTCCCACCTGCTCTTCACATTCAGAGACCATGTCAGACTGATACAAATATAACAGCAGACTTCAGGACACAGGAAATTAGCACGCACGTCATCCTGAAAACATATCTTGATAGCTTCTAGCTTTAAAGCCGCTTTAAAGCGGCAATAATTGATTTTGAGGGGGCAGCACAACAAACTGAAAACACAACATTGACATTACCAACATTTGAAGTGATTGTGGTGATTGTTAGTGAACAGTTACACATCAAGCAGGCACAAAACCACATTAGCATTCATTTGGAGTCATGTTTCATGTCATGTCCAATGTCAGTCTGCTCTTTAGCTGGTAAATGCCCACCAGTTAGTCACTAACTTGGTCTACCTGCCACTCGGTGCTGGGCGCATGATGTACAGTGGGTTTATCAGAGCTTTTATCACAGAAAACAGCTGCCTGTTGCAACTGGAGACTAAGCTGATGAGAGCGGTGGGAGTGAACCAAAATTGTAAAGTTGCGGGCCATGAAAACAAGCTGAAAGATGCTAAAACACTCTATAAACTGAGGGGATCCTGCATGAGTTGTCACTACAAGTGACTCCTTGCACGTTACATGTGTTATTTGATTAATTGCTAATATTTAAAAAAATGAATTAGTGCAGCTTTAAGCAGCTTTCTTAAGCACCTGTCATGAAAAACAAATGTCACTTTTGAGATTTACTGAACCTTTTGTTCATTTGTTCTTCGTCAGAAAAATATACAATGAGACAAACGGCTAGATTGTACAGATTTTAGATATTTTCTTGGTCCGAGGCACAGTGTGTGTGTGTGTGTGTGTGTGTGTGTGTGTGTGGAGACAACGAGGCCAAGGTCAGTTAATTTGGGGTGGCTACGTCATAAACCCATCAGGCGTCAGTAGGGGAGGAAATCAAGCTAGCCGCTCTGATGAGGGGAAATGCTATCTGCTAGACGATGGATATCTCATTTACTGCATTTCTGTCCCATTTCAACACAATTTGCCCAGAGCCCGTTAATATGCACGTTATCCGACTGTGCTGAGGGGGCGTATGGAGCCGGCCAGAGAGGGGGGTGGAGTGGGGGGGGGCAGGAGGTTTAGGCGAGACGGACCATTTCAGTGTCAATTTACAGCAATTCCCGCCGTCAAAAATGAGAGGGAAAAAGTGAGAGTACTTCCCATTTTCTTCCCAGATCTCTTTTAGTTTAATTCAATTGGACCTTTCAATACCTTATTTATGACACACAGGAAGCATTCGCCCTATTGCATTATGGGGAGTGGGGGAGAGATAAAGACGCTGATTCTTTAAAGCTCTTCGGCACAAAGGGAGATAAAAGCAGATAAAAAGAGGAGTGTGTTTTTCATTGTGTTCTGTACTGTAAGGGAGGAGAGGATTAAGTCGCTTCATATTGCTGCCTGTCTGTGTTCAGGAGACGAAACACAAGCTAACGCGTTTACCTAAACTCAGGGCAGGGTTATATTTGACTTCTCTTCACGCTCTGAGTGACGACACAATAAACTTAGAAGTTAGCTGGCCTTTCCTTCAGTGGATCAAAGTGTTTTTGCTGAGGAAACATGAAAAGTTCTACAACTCCTCAGTTCCATTCCTTAATCTTAGGGCGTGTAATAGGCATGTTAAACAGCACTTCTATGTGTGTGAATCCCTAAAAACGTAGAGGGAATCGCTCCAAGACAAAAGCAACAACTCTCACCCGTCACATATGAATAATAGGTCAGATGTGATCGAACAGCTCCATCTCCAGCGATGGAGAGCTGGCAAATCTCTTCTTTTCCAGGAATCTCAATCAATAAGCAGTCACTAATGTCTCTGACTGAGTGAGACGCCTGAATCCATATTTAAATAACAAGGGGGGGGGGGGGGGGGGGGTGTTGGGGGCATTGTTGCACACATCATCTCCCTCAAGTCATATGTGATTAGGCGCGACTGCTACACCCGGTGGAGAAAAATAAAGAACGGAGGGGGCTGCATTAAATAAATCGTGCGTTCACGTTTCAATATGTTAAAAGAATACATTTGCTGTTAATGATTGGCTTTTTGACAGAGACTTATAATAGTTTCTAGTGTGTTTAACCCCGGTCTTTCAGGATCACAACCCCTGCACGCTCCCTGCACAGGCCTTCCACACAGCGAAGCACAGAGGGAGGTTGCCAGATAAAACATAATAAAATGACACATTCCCTCACTGAGTAGCACCGCCATGATGGCTCCAGGCGCTACCTTTGTCTCCATCACAGCGATGACTAAAATCAAGCATTGTAACGCGACACCCCTGATTTCATGCAATATGGCGGATTATGGATATGAATTGAATGCTCAGCTCCTTTTTTTTTTGTGTGTTCCGATTTCCAAATTAGGATTTTCTGCCTTCATAATGACACAAAGTATTCTCTTAGTCAAATCAATGGCAGCTATTTATATGAGCGGTAATCCCTCACCCAGCACTGAACTGCCAGAAGAGAGGGATGGCTTTTAAAGTACTGTAATGCTGCGAAACAAAAAAGGAGACACTAAATGAATGCAAATTGGCTTCTCCGTCTTTCTGAATGTCCATCTCTGAGCGCACGGTCAGGGCGGCCAGGAGGAGGAAACCAAACGGCTGTTTAAGACAGCTCATTTGGTAAATAACCCATAACGCCATGCTCGCTACCAGTTAAGCTTAGAATGAAAATGTCAAATAACCACCCCTCCCCTCCACCAGCACCAGCAGTAGCAGCTCATTCCTCTCTGTCTTGCATTTCAACAGAACAGGGCATGAATGCCTGACAAGTAGGCTATCATCCAAGAGATCATTAAGCACAAGGGTTGAAGTGCTATCTTCAGTGCCATGGCAACAGGGTTGAGAGATGAGATAAAAACAATGCGAGGCAGGAGGCAGGAGGCGGGGCGGGTGCTCAACGATCGCCACTGATCGATGGATCTCTCTGTCTCTCCCCCTCTTCAGAGGCCAGGCACAGGAAGGGGAGGCTGGAACGGGGAGGACAGCGAGAGGGAGAGAGAGGAAGGAGGGGGGAAAGGCCAAGCAGCTTTAGGGCTTCATAGGTGCACTAACAGTGGGAACTGTCTCTCTTCAAAGCGCCAAACGTTTTTTACTTCACAAGGGTCTAATTGAACGTGTCAATCAGTGCATTTGCATGGGAATGATTATTTTTACTTTGTAGCGAGGCTGAGCCAAAGGCCTCGCATCTGTACCAAAGAGCAGCAGCTCAGCACTCACACAGAGCAGAGAGCAGATGAGAAGATGAGCGAACGCTCCTGAATGAAGTCGCAGATTCCGTATCAAACCAATATGGCTGATTATTGTACAGCTGTTTCTAAAAATGGTGCATGACCTCACAAATCTGGGCGTATCAGACTGTCTTTGTGTTGCACTCCAAACAAATCAGCCACACTGTACTGTAGGTTTGTGAGGCATAAGCACTTTTTGTGAGTGTGTGTATGCATACAGTATCTATTTACCTCTTCTCTTCCTACATAACAGCCGTTTAGAGTATGATAGAGGTGAGGCGAGAGGAGCGAGTGTATTATCTTTTGCAGCTGTCAGCACTGTTTTGTGCAGAAGCTCCGCGGGGCTTCCACTAAATGCCATCAGGTTACGACTGTGGTTGTTTGCCTTTTTTTTTTTTTTTTAAATTTTAGCAGGAATGTTTTTTGAAGCGTGCGATAAGCACTCCACGACTCCCCCCCCTCTCACTCTGGGGTTGCGTGCGCACACAGCAGCATCACCGTGCACCCGCAAACACATGCGCAGACATGCGAAACATACACAAACCCAGTTTGGGAAGTTGTCTCTCTCACAACATGTGCTAATCAATCTGCTGAAAGCAATCTGTCAGGAAATCTTTAGCTTTAAACAACCCAGTGTGAATAGGGGATGAGGCCCTTTCCATGGGGCAGGGCACTGCAGGGACTTAGCAATAGCTGTCTTTACGCATCCCAGAGTGTCAATAAGGATTATGAGAGCGAGCTTTTATCTCTTCAAACACACAGACCAGTCACTCATTTAAATGGATGAACAATTCAGGTCTGCTCAATAAATAAAAAAAGAATATACTTCCATAAATACATTCAAATCCCAACTCTATTCAAATTCCAGCACCATATGCTTAATTTAAGATCTAATCTCCCTTTTTCTATTTCCACCAATTCAGGGAAGGCAAATCTTTGTACACATAGTTGTTTAAGACCTCAAAGGATAAACACAGACTACCTATTGTTGATGGCAATGCACCTTTATCCTCAACTTAAGACCCACAGTTCCTTTGAGAGTGCTCCTGGCAGATGCTGTATGCAAAGCAGGTGCACGGAAGGAAACATGCCCGACAAAAGAGACATTATTGCATTTCACAACCTCCCAAAAAGAGGAGCGGAATATTAAAGGTGACACAACTGTATTTACACATCATTTCAATAGACCTAAAATAACCTCATTTCTATCTTGCTCTATCAAATAAAAGGAGGCAATAAAATCTGCCAAGAGAAGAACAAATAAAAGCAAATTTTGACATTTTGCTTTTTGACGCCTTCCATTTATAGGTCAGAGGAAACACCAGCCGACCTCTCATTGTTTTTTAAATGCCATTTTGTAAGGCTGGGAAGCAGGAATTAATTAATGCGTGGGTAGCTGCCACTGTCAAGAGGCGGCACATTAAAATCAATGATTAATAAATTCAAAACACACAACAAACTCAGCTGGGAGATGAAAATAGTATTGTGTACTCCATAGGAAGCAGCCCCAGTGCGGGTCCTCCCACTGAACGAGGCGTCCACTCAGATGGCTAATGGAAAGTAGCCGGTGCCAGCTGTGTGCCTGTGAATAAAATCACTTTAATTAAAGGAATTACAATGGAAAAGGAACCGGGGATGTGTGGAGTAGTATCGACAGGAAACGGCCTCTCATGTGTGACACACACACACACACACACACACATATATACTTACATTCACACACACATGCACACGCAAACACACATTATGAAATCCCATAAAGACTTAAAAGAGCAGAGTGCCTTTGTGTTCGCATTATTAAATAGGCCTAATCCACACATGCTCTATTGTACTGTACAGCTCCAAGATTTACTCCAAATATGTCCTCCTCAGTCTACATTATAGGGGGAGATACAGATACTTTAGTAATGTCTGGGAGCATGACACCCACTGAAGAACAAAAACAAATATGTCTTGAGCAAATAACAAATCCCTAAATACAATTTGATAAGGTATTTGTTTGATTAAGCAAGGACAACAGAATTAATGACAGACAAATATTAGATCCTGCTGGTTTGTCAGGGAGAGAATGGTAATAAGAGTGTTTTTTTGTTTTTTTTGTTCTTTTATCAAGCATGACATGAGAATTAAGCACTTTGCCAAGGATTTTAGAAGTTCTGGGTCTGCCCCAAATCCACCTCCAGATCCACCTCCAAATCCAGATGAAATTCACAAATGGCTCTTAGGTGAATATTAGAGAAAAGCAAAACATTTAGTGCCATTAGCCCGCCAGACACACTGTCATATGAGAGCATTTGCATGACTTTCCTTGCAGTGGGTGTCTGTTGAGTTGTTGTTAAGGAATTTCAAAGAAATTTGAATTGAGCACAAGTCGTGTTCTGTTATGTCCCTGTATATGGACATGAAATATGTCATGTAATGTCATGTAATGTCATGGCAGAGTGTCTGTGGATACACACATTCTTGTGAGAACAGAAAGTACAATCCGTGATCAAAATTTAAATCACAGTTACTGAGTAGATGATTGGATTAGGGCTGGAACTATTTTCATCATCAATGAATCTGTCAATTATTTTCTTGATTAATCATTTGGTCTATGGAATGTCAGAAAATAGTAAAAATTGACCAAAAATGAGTGACTTCTTCTTCTTCAACAGTCCAAAACTCAAAGATATTCAGTTTTCTGTCATGTATGACAAAGAAAAGCATTAAATCACCACATTTATGAAGCAGGAACCAGCAGATTTTGGGCATTTTTACTTGAAAAATGACTAAAACAATGAATCGATTATCAAAATAGTTGATTAATTTTTTGTCAGTCGATTAATTGCCAAAGTTTGCTGCTATAGATTGGATTAGATTTATGTACTGTCAGGGTGGGTGAGTGGAGCAGGTGGACCCAAATGTGAGAGACAGCAGGCAGGCAGGATACGATGCAGAATATTTAATGAATGAACTCAAAAGTCACAGGATACACTGAGACACAGGAACGTAGAACACTGACCATAACCACAGGAACAAACACAGAATAAACTCAGACTATAAATACACAGGGTGTGATTGCAGGCTAAACACAGGTGAGGGAAACGAGACACAGGTGAAACACATGAGGTAATCAAAAACAGGAAGTTAAGGTGACAAGACACAAGGAGAAAATATTTCAAAATAACAGGTGACAACAGACGGACAACAGGTGACACAACACATTGGCAGACTGGGAGCAGATAAACTGGGGAAGACACTACGAGCAGGGCTGGGCTAACAAGGGTGATGCAGGGCAGGTGAGAGGAGGTGCACTTAAACACAGGAGGAATAAAGGAATACACAAAGGAAACTCAGAAAAAACAAAACCAGGCAACATAAATGCAACACTGAAAACTCAAGAGAACAAAATACACAAAGAGTCCAAAAATAACAGATAAAGTCCAGGCAGGACGTGACATGTACATTGCATAAATGTACAGATTACTGAAGGAAAATGGTGAAACATTTGGACAGATCACATGTTCAAGTAATAATTCAACATTTTAGGAAATATGCTTATTTTATATTTTCCAAGAGTTAGATGGGAAAATTGATACCACTCTCGTGTGTGTGCGTTAAATGTGGATTTCTCAATTGTAAGATGCATCGTGATGCAGACATGGACAATTCTGCATTGATGCAGTGACAGAACATAATCAGGAGTTTGGAAATATAATTAGGCCTCTATGAAAAAAAAACATTCCCAACCCAACCATTAGTTTCTAATAAACAGATTTTATTGTGATTAAAATAACAAAATCATAGCCTGCTAACGTTGACTGTTGATTTTCCGGCCTCAGCTGGACAATAAAGTTGTGAAGTTACAGTTACCCTCCAGAAGCAACGTTGCTATCTTGCATTGAATTGTGGGCGAACATTAGGCTAATGTCAATTTTATATGTCAGAAGATAAGGCGAAGGAAGGCAGAGATCAGCAGCAAGTGATAAAAAAAACGCATCCAGTATTTTGAAAGTGGACATTTCAGATTTTATGTACTTACTGGGAAGCACGAACTGAACGAGACGCACGCTGTGTGTAAAATCTGCCTCAAAAAATTAAATACGGGTTATAAAACGAATTTGAGGAGCCACATTAGCCGTTTTCACCCTGAGCTAACGTCTGCAACCATAGACAGGTTTGTTGCTTACAAACATTACTGGGTGCATGCGCACTCAGGAGGCAAAACCTCTTTTGTAGCCGGTCACAAGATTGTAGTTCATTGTCAATCAATGTAGGTTTTGCATTGTTTGTAAATTCTTGTTGACTTAATAATAAAATGCCATTCAGAGTTGGATCTGTTTCATTCGCATATTAATATAACATACAGTATGTAAAATGTTAGCTAACAATAGTTGACTATCAGTATAGTCATCAGGTCTCTGAATGAAATTGCCCAACTATGTTTACCATTCAAATAAATGTGTAGCTAAAAGGAGCTATCCAAATCACAAAAACCTTTATGGCTTGCTGACATGTCTTATGAATTTTGCTGAACTTACCTGGTTTTGTTGGAGCCTGACTACTCTTTCCTATTTGATAATATCAGGAGCATGGTGGTAATATTACAGTCAAGCTAACTAAGTCAAAGTAAAAATGTTTACGATCCCTACGCTATTCCAGACCACAAATGGATTTTGGATATGATGAAGTGGCCAGCAAACATATGGCCCGATATACAAATCCTTAGATGCATGTAAATATGTGCTTTATGGTCATGTGCAAGAGAGTTTTATGACACAGATCAGAGTTTTGCATTTTGAGGTTTCCTGCCTACCTGAAGACAAGGCTTAAAGACTTAACCTTATGATGCCTGCGCTTTTGTGCATAAGGAACTTGAGTACATCCTAACAGCTAACTGCACATGCATGCAAAGGTAAGTATCACACGGCAGATAATCTGAGATCAAGATTTCTCACACTTTTGCCAATAATCTATCCCAGAGTCCTGCACGGGTCCAATTTTGCAAACCTGCACCCACCTGCACCCATAAAGCTCAGCACTGTAATCGCCCCATTATCCACAATTATCTCCATGTCAAATCCGGACCCACGACCCGACCCGTGATTAACATAGGCTACACAGTCACTTTAAAGTACTTTATTTTTACTTGTTGCGCAGTCATAATCTGTGTGTCTGCAAGAAGGGCAGTGCAGCACATTCACTGACATTCACATATGCCAGTACGCACACACAGATACACAGTCACAGATACCACAGCAGTTTTTCTTTCTCACTCAAACACAAACACACAAACACACACACACACACACACACACACACACACTTAACAATAATTGCATACTAATGTTATAATGACTGCTCACTCGTGTGCCTTATAACAGTGTGAACATACTCTGAAGTTTCATAGTAATCCACTGACAGGCTCCACTTCACTTCCCAATAACAAACCTGGCAGCTGATTAGACTTGATAATATTAGTTGATTTAAATGTTTAAAATAGTGCAAATCATTTTCATTTCTGACTTCGCTTTGTTTTATTCTCACCTGCTACCCGCTCGCATTTAGTTCATTTTTACTCGTGCCCATACTGAATTTATGTAATTATATTTTTTACCCATTACACAGTTTTTTTGCAAGTTACCCGTAGGGTACCCGACCCAGTGCAGGACTCTGATCTATCAATTGCTCCAGCCTCGCTTCTTGTTGCAGTCATGCTGCAGCCATCATGTGCCAGGTTGAGCTGCAGGGCAGAGACACACCAAGGAGGAGGTTGCCTGCACGTCCAAACCAAATCAGTGGAAGGATATGTCCGGGAAAAATGTTGAGCCACAAAAACCGAAGATCAACTTCAGCCGACCAGAAAGACATGTCACAGAGTTGCCCCAATTCCATCATGCATCAACACTCCAAAATATACCAGGTAGAGACACAGGCTATTCAGCCACTAGAGAACCATTACATACACCCTTCCGCAGTGCCCGAAGCTTCTGAAGACATGTACATAACATTATCACAGAATTATGACATAAGGGCCTAATTGTGCCCTTAATTTAGTTTTGTGCGGACACTTAATTATCAATGAGAAACTCTGAAATAGGCTACAGTTGTGAGCACGCACAATGGTGGGCGCAATGGCAGCCAGAAATAAATTTCTCAGATTATCAATCAGCCTGACTGAGAGACAATATTGATAATATTATTGCGAACCAGCCATACTAGCCATACTTTAGAGTAGTTTTCAATTTAGCCTATTTCTAGTCAGAGTTTATCAGGGGCCATCTAGTGTAATTTCACGCTAATCCCTTCGATCCCAATTTTCAATTATGCAGATAAAATAATTTCACAAGTTTGTTCCAATCAAACAATACTTTGTCTGAGAAGCAATCTGTGAATGTTGACATGCAGTGGGAGTTTTACCTGTGAATATATCATCCCCCCTTTTATTTACATTCCATTTCATACATCGTAGCAACCTGCAATAATTTCACTAATTAAACGCAATATCATTTAATGTCGCAATCATTTTAATAAGTTAACTGATAAAAGTGTTATTGTAAAACGACCCCCTCTCATGTGATATTGCTTACATACTATATATACATTTCCTCCTACACATAGTAATTACAACTGAAGATCTCCAGGCTCTCGAAAACATGTGTGCAGATGCTGCTCTGTTTGCATCCGTCAACACAGCTGCAGACTCAGACACAGATACAGCATCAGAAACAGAATATGAACTCCCTGAGCCCCTGATGGCTATGTATGACCCATCTGCTAGAGACCTGTTATCAGCTGACCTTAAAGACAAGTGCCAAACCAGCTATGGAAAAATGAGAAGGCAATGCACAACTAACAGGCTGGAACATATACAGGATGTGACTAAAGAGCAGGCAAAGTGCATAACATGGAACATACACAAAGTGGGACATATAATGAGCAGTAGCTTTCACAAGGTTGGGAAAAGCAAGGACTCCTCAATTGAAAATGTTGTTAAACAGCTAATGCAGTATGAATCTAAAGATCTCACTGTTCCTGCTGTCAAATGGGGAAGACAAATGGAAGATACTGCATGCCAATGTTAGCAAACAGAAATGAAGAAGATACACATGGACTTTAATTTAAAAGCAGTGGGTCTGACAGTGAAAGCAGATGAGCCGTACCTGGCTGTTTCTCCAGATGGGATATTCTCCTGTGGCTGCTGTGGAACTGGCATGCTGGAGATTAAGTGTCCATACAAATATAAGGAGGGACTAGAGGGTTCATCGTTCAGGAGGTTTTTACTGGGAGCCGAATTATCCGCAGAGGTCTCCTCCTCTCTAAAACAAATGGACACAGTGATTAAAACTGGTAAAAACATTGAATAAAGCAGTTTCACGTTAAAAATCAGTGTTTCTTCAATGCCATTCGGTGGACACAGGACATCTAGAGGGGCTAATTAAAACCAGTAAATTATGGTAACTGAATAAGGCAGTTTCATATTTAAAGTCCCACTCTGTTTGCTAATGTTTGCTTAGCTTGTTTCTCTGATAACTTCAAGCTTGAGTGCAGGACTTTTGTCTCACCCTTTCTGGCAGTGAGAGTATTACAAAAACACTGTCGACACATGTTTACGTCATAGGCTTCGCTGTAGCCTACTTTGTCACTATTGTTGTGGCTGTAAAATGGTGGATAAATTGTCACACAACCCCCACGGAATGACTTGTTTCACTATCAGATCTTAATCCATTTGGTCAGAAATCATTTGGTCTGATTTCTTTGGAAAGTCTAGAAGACCTGCACAATTAAATTATTTTATCCCCATTCAAGTTAGCAGAGAGCTAACCAGAAATAAGCAGGCTTGGCTGGCAGAAGTCTTTAGTGCACATGCTCCACCCATAGAGCATTAAGCATTATTAGAGCAGTATGCATTGATCCAGCCAGAGCGAGAATGTCATCCCCGACACCAGAATAAAAACTCTGCATACTGTGATTTACAGAGAGATTTACCTGGTGGTGATAGGCTTAATCAGCATTGTGTGAACTCATTTGGCAAGGGCTTGAACGTAATGGACATTCATTTATATGTAAAAGTTCTGTAATGCAAGTTTAAGATCCAATGACTAAAATCCTTCACCCAGTTAAAAGATATAGTTAAAAATGACCAAGATCTAAAAAAAAGTGTATTATAACATTGTGGCTTAAAACTGGATAAAAAGTCAATTTATGACAGCTTCTGGTGACAACCACAATGCTTACTCATGTGCAAAGGGGCTATAACACCATTGACAGGTGACCAAATGAAACGGATTGTAACGTTTATTAAAATTACAATTTTCTCTGAGTTTGAAAATTGTTGGAAACATTTGGGATAATGTACATACACAACTCAACAAAATATATAACATTGGTCTCGTAGTTTTTAGACATTTTAATGTGGAAAAGTTACATATTATACCTTTAAAGCTTTTGTAAATATTCTTTTTTACTATTAATCCAACACAATGACTCAAAATAGTCCTTTTTCAGAGCAGACATTTTGACTTGTCATGGCAGGAAAAGCACAGGTGTTACTAATAACATTAACAATTGCTCTGTTCTATTAAAGCTTCCCAGTAAGTCCTGACAGTGTGACGGTGAGCCAGCATGCACAATACCAGGACCCAGATACTGAACCTCATTCATTTTATTGTTTACATCTGTGCTTTTCCAACTGTGACAAGTCAAATTGTCCATCCACTCTGCTGTCCATACTCACTAAAGAAGTTGCCAGAAGCAACACCAAGAATGACACATCATGAATCATACTCATACCCATCAAGCTGAGGAGAGGTATGATTAATTTAATATAGGGGAGACCGGGGGCAATAGTAGCATTTTTTATATTTTCCTTCTTAACTCATAGACTACTTGAAATACACCAGTCACTTTTTGATATAAGAAACCTATATATGTGCACTAATTAATAATACAATGAATATGTTTTTACTAATATGGCCAATATAAGGACTATGATATAAAATTTAATGCAAGTCAGAGTGTTTGCCCCCACAAAGTGGGCAATTGTAACAGTGGTTGGGAGCAATAGTAACAATGAAAAGATAAGTCATATTAACCCACTGTATCTCATATAAAAGCACACCTCAAAGTAATCACATTACTGTAGTATCTAATGTTAAGTAAAAAGTTATATGGTTCAAATTCTTGTCAGATGTCAGGCATCGTATGTATTCAAAGCAAAAGTCTATTTCTATTTTTGCAGAAGACTCTGCGACTATTCTAGTGGTAACTAGACTTTAATTATTTGAATTGATTTAAAAGTTTATTTTACTCCAATACATTGATCAGCTGGTGAGTCAAGAACAGACTTTAACCAAACTTTAATGAAATGGTACAAGATAGACATATGAACAGAATAACACAATGAGATCATACGGAGATAATATTCATTACATGTAAATGTCTAATATACATGTAAAACATCTAGCAGCAAAGAAAGAGTAACATCACCACTTTGAATTATATAATGATATTAATTGAGATAATGATATTAATGACCAAAAATGTTTAAAACTGTGCAAGATGACCTCTGAAATGTTTACACTGATCATTTGCGGAAACAATGACATAATGATTTGCCATACTTAAATTCATTAGATAATCTTAAAATGAAACTTTATTAACTGTTAAACTCTATTAGTCTGATTCACAGTTGTTGCACATATCGATATCACTGCAGGCCATGTGTGCCGAGGACCGGTAAGACGCACAGGACAGCCAGACCTCCTTTGGTTTTGAATGGCTCTCCAGGCAGACAATGGAGAATTCTTCCTCTTCCTCACTTTCATCCTCATTTTCTTTTGTGCATTTCTTTCTTTTCCTCTTTACATTTTTTTCCTTTTCTACAGAGACCTGTTACTTTACTTTGGAGGAAGATGGTTTGTTCTGTTCCTCTGGTGAATTCAATTCTTCCTCCACACCCTCATCCTCATTTTCTTTTGTGTACTTCTTTCCTTTCTTCTTAACCATTTTCCCCTTTTCTACAAAGACCTTTCATTTTACTTCTGATAAGGATACCTTCTCCTGCTCTTTCTCAAGGGAATTCTTGACTGGTGTGTCTGTAAAAATTGCTGACACACCAATTCTTCTCCTGGTCTTACTTGTCTTTCGGGGCCCTACTTTTGGGAATGATGTCAACAAGACAGGTGAAAAATCATCAAGGATCAAGGGATGTTCCAGCAGCAGGCACGGTGGAGGCAATGGAAGGTGGCCCAGTGACAGGCACAGTGGAAGTGGTGGAGGAAGGCCCAGCAGTAGGTACATTTAAGGTGATGTAGGGTGGCCTAGAAGTAGATGCAGTGGAGGCAAAGAAGGAAGGCACAGCAGTAGGTGCAGTGAAGGGTGTCCCAGACATGGATGCAGTGAAGGTAAAGGGGGGCAGCCCAGCTGCAGGCACGATGGAGGGGATGGGAGGTGGTGCAGTGGCAGGGATGGTGGAGATAATGGAGGATTGCCCAGCCGCAGGCACAGTGGAGACGATGGACACAGATGATGCTGGACCAGTGACTTATGTCTCAGGATTGTGTGGACAGTCAGTGATGCAGGATGGTGCAAAATCAGCATCAGTGAAAATTTCCCTGTTTAAGGGCCAAATTCCTGTGCACCTGAAGCCAGCCTTTATATTTGATGGTGTAGCAGCCATTGAGAAAGAATCCCTTACAATTGCTGGTATGTCGTTTGGTATGTCCAGTCAAAGAAGGTATAACTCTTTTTGAAAGGGCCCAACACAGTGCGGTCCAGTTCCTGAAACTTGTGGGAACAGTGCAGGGCTTAGGAGAGGAGAATAATGTCAGATGCCTGACAAAATTCCTTGCAAGGACATGGAAGTGATGATTGTTTTGGATCAGCAAGACCTTCTGTGTTGGAGAGACTCTTGTATGGGTTTGGAAGAGGCACAAGACCTCTAGAAAATCTTCATCCTGCATCTATCCTGATTTGTTTGCTGTTCCCATATAGCCAGGGGGGCATCCCTAATGAAATGTGGGTGGAAGTTTTTCCTGGGGAACACAAAGTGTGGAGGGATTGCACTCCCCAGTGTTCCACACTCTCCAGACGTTACTGACCCCACTTGCTTTTGGCCTCTTCTGGCAAGAACCTTCTCCGGATTCTGGACAGTGGTGACCCCCGTCTCATCCATATTCCAGATATCCTTGACAGTGAAATGGTGTTTTTGTATTATCTCTTCCAGATTGGTAAAAACTTGGACACGTTTATTTTATTAAAGCTTGTTGCCCTAGCGAAACTCATGGCTTGTAGCTGTCTCAGGGAAAGGCTTGGGTGCCTTTTCAGGAAACCATCTAACCAGTCAACGCCCACCACTCCATGCTCATCCCATGACTCAGAGTGCTTGCAGTTATGAGCCATTGCCAGCTCATAGGCAAATTTGCAAACCTGTATGAAATCATTTGTGTAAATTTAAAAAATGAAACATATATAGGCTACAGTAGGTCAACATAAACTAAAATAAACTGTTCATCATACACAAACATAAAAACACAAACATAATATAAATCAGCAGCCCTGAGGAGGTACTCTGACAATATGGTCTCCTACTCTGTGGTGAACACTTTAATGGCTGGCTGGTATCCTGTGCTCACAGTAGGCATGCCTTCACTCACTGTCAACCTTTCCTTCTTCTTAATAAAGCGATATAAAGTCACATGACAGATTCTATGTGACTTTGCTGCTGCCCTCACTGACTTTCCCTGTGCAACTTCACTGACTGCACTCTCAAACAGTGATTGTGGCTGGAGTCCCCTATCCATCTCCCTGGGCCTGAATCTAGGCATACTGTAAAGAAAAAACCTCTAAGTTCTTTGTTCTAACTTCATAAAATATGTGCTTCTTACAAGTGAACTAATCCTCCTCTTTGGTTTTGCAGGGTTTTATATAATCAAACCACTTTAAATCCACTATACAGATTAACCGGCAATGAAAGGAACGTTGCTTTTGCAGACATATATAATATTCACACTTTCTGTCAATATCTCATGTTGTTTTATAACATAAAATATACATTATGTTATACAAAAATAGTATGTTTATTGATGAGCTGCTATACTAGCACAAACATTAATTTTAATACACCTTTTTTAATGTAATTTTACATTTAAATTAAGTGAAATATGTTCATTTTCTAACAGAAAAGTATGTCAACACATACAACCCAGAGCATCACTTAATTTGGGCATGAGCCAGGATGACAGAAGGAGAGAAGTAGGCCTCCTCAAGAATAACAAGAGAAAATTCCTTTCTAAATGCACACAGTAACAGAGCAAAAAAGTAATGACTTCCACAATTCTGTATTAAAATGATAAGCCAATCATTTGGTCTTTCATTACTTTCACACTCAAGATCAGTTATTTGTTGAAAACTTCTGCTGAGGTGAAATGATCCTGCTCCTTTTCCACAAGCAGAGAGAGAATCCTACTGAGCATGTGCAGAGTAAGTATCACTCTAGCTTGTTTCTGACTGGAGGAATTGAGTATGTTACAATTGCCCCTTGTCTCCCCTATTGCATTTTCTTATTGTGGAGCATCTATTCAGCAGCTCAGTCAGACACAACAAGGAATTGACTGTTTATAGCCAATGATTATACAGTTAGATTTGGCATTAAAGGCTCTTCGGTGAAGGAGCTCTCAAAAAATTCAAGCAGTGACTAGGGCCTGAGAGAGCCAATAACATACATGAACATGAATGTTAGAAATGCCACAACAGTAAGAAATACCGCATAAGGAGGAGATTGTGGAGAGAGCCGTGACAGCAACTGCTGTTGGCGTTAAAATTCTCCTAGAATGCAAGTGTGATCAGTTGATGAGGATGTAACCATCTCAGACAGTTATTTTAACCCATGCAACATGAAGGAAATAGAGACAAGAACAATTATGTTTATTAAGTACAATTAAAAGACCTAAACACTAACATTACTAAAAAACAAGGTATGGGAACAATTATGTTGATGACAGTAAAAACCATGTAAACCAATGTCAGGAGGAACTACAGCCAAAAATATAAAAGGGGCACTGACTAAAGTAAGAATGACTAGTCAGGGGGGAGGGTCGCTGTCTGCCAAGCCGGGTAGAATTTAGGGGAAGACTCTAGACTCTAGACCAATGCAGAAGGTTGGTGAAATTACACACACACACAAACACACAAAACTAAAGATAAAGTGCAAGGTGCAAACACAGCAAACAACACTCAACCATGTTATAGAAGGAGTGGTTACTTGGCGTACTAGGCCACGGCTTGAACAGGCCCATGACCCCTTTCCTGGAGTTCTAGCCTAGAACACAGAGAGAAGCTTTAGTTTGAGCAGATGGGAAATATAGACACATTTACTGCTATTAAGAAAAACCCTCTAAAAAAAAACCAGCACAGAAATAAAATACACAAAGATAAAACCTATGCAAAACAGCAGTCAGCATTGCAAGAAAAGAACAAAAGAAAAAACAATTACACAATGACCAAAACCACTAAATGGATATTAAAGGAGAGTTTTATAGGTTTTACCTTAACAGTCACAAAATGAGTTAAATCAGCTTTCACTTAGAGCAGGAACAGACATTCACCTCTTTATCGTCAGTCACCAACAACCAGGGCAGTTAAAGGAAAATCTGGCCTATAACATAAAAAAACAAATAAGTCAGTCCCCTAAGACACATACAGGACCCCAATGCATACAAATACAAGAAACAAAGCAGCTAAAATAAATACCTCAAGTTATCTCACTGCAAGGATGAGGGGCAGTGTCTTTAAAGCCTGAGGGTTTGCCTGGTACAGACAAATTAAAGGAAAAACAGGTCCAGGTCTGAATGCTTGACCCCTACAGTGAGGGGATCTGGTGGCTCTGTTATGCTGTGGGGGGGCATTTCGCTGGCATGGTTTGGGTCCACTTGTCCCCTTAGAGGGAAGAGTCACTGCAAATCAATACAAAGATGTTCTGAGTCATCATCTTTATCCTATGATGAAACATTTCTATCATCATTCCAAAACACTAAATGAAGGAATATCTTTTTGAGGGATGGTGTTCATCCCTCCAGAAGAGTTTCAGAGATTTGTAGAATCAATGCCAAGGCTGACGAACACCATTCTTCCCTCATTTGGTGTTTTCTAACACGTCAGTCCAAAATCTCTCATAGGTGTTCAACTGGGTTGAGAACTGGTGACTGCGAAGGCCATAACATATGAGTCATATCACTTTCATACTCATCAGACCATTCAGTGACCCCTCGTGCCCTATGAATTGGGGCATTGTCATCCTCTATAAAATATGATGCATAATACATTGTTTAAGCATTGCTATATGTTGATGCATCAACAATAATGATCCGGTAATAAAATAACGTAACAACAACACTCTGGCTGTTCTGCATAATGACTATTTTGGTTACTCTAAGCACATCTTGTTCATAATACTTCTGTACATTTACAATACTCATAATGGAGTATTTTGAGTGTGGTATTACTCAAGTCAGTCATTTGAATACCACCACTGTTGTTCAGCTGTAACTAAATGTAAAGCTAAGTACTTCCCATAGCCCTCACGTGTGTATGACTGTGTGTTTAGCATATTAACCACATAGCAGAGAGACTAATACACAACAAGAAGTGAAACTGTACATAAACTTCATGTGTTTCTACAATAAAGCTTAACTTGGACACCACAGGATGACTATTTTATTTTCTTACCTCTAAATGTAAGCTAATTGATAAATTTGAAATAAAATGTGTGAATTTGTGGAACGTAATCACATTATTCACATAATTTTTAATTGTCGTTCCAGATTTTGTCCTCAACTCTGAGGCAAACTATATGGAAGCAGACAACTGGTTGTCAGAAAGTTAAATAAAATCAACCAACATGTGTGAAAAATTACTAGTTTTGTGCATAAACGGCCTAAATCCAAAGAAATTAAATACATCACTTCTGCAAAAAAAAAAAAAGGGAATCCTATGTCCATTTTTGAGAGATTAAATGTTAAAAGACACACATTTCCCTCTTAGAGACACACATATCCTACCAACATTTTCTTTCCTCTCTGTCTCAGTGGAGTGAGGATGAGGCTCTGTGAGGGAATCTGTGGTTCATCGAGTGGTCATGTATTTAATTAGAGTAGCCACAAGAGGGAGGCAGACACACATTTAAAACAGCATGACAGACAGACCGGCATGTACAGTACATTAAGAGTCCCTGAGCATTTCAACACAGACATGTTTCACACAGACTAAGGGTACTTCAGGGTTTTCTGGCGGCCCCTAAACAATAACCAGCCATTCAGCAACACAAATTGATCAACTGGAAATCATACAGAATTTGCCTGCCATGCTTTAGGTGAATCATACAGTATGTGCTGCTGCCATGTTTGTGATTAGGATAAAGTTATCCCTTTAAGTTTCTTGAAAAACAACAGTTGTTATAGTCGATATCAGTCTGATGTTGTGAATTAGCCGAAGTCACTAAAATATTTAAGAGAAGAGAAACTAAGTCAGCTGATGACATCAAAGTATCTGCTAATATACACTGAAGCAACTTGTTTACATGGGATGGTGGCAAGGCCCTGAGGGAGGTCTGGCCTGGTTCTAACTCTGCTCAGCGAGAGCAAACAACAGCGTCAGCAGCGTCAACATACAGAGAAGAAAACTAACCACTGGAGACAAACAAGTCCACATCTATGATGGTGGGTGGCTAACAAGAACCTCGGCGTGGTTGTTGGTCTAGTTTCTGTGTGGCTATTCACCATCTCGAGTGATTGCAGAGCTGGTTCTCATGTGGCTTTGATGAGATGACTTGTAACATGACCACTTAGACACTGAAGAAAATGTCATGCAGGTAGGAGTGTGTATTTCTGTACCAAAAAAAAAAAAAAAAATCACAGTGGGAGATACCTTCATGATTTATCTTCCTGGGTAAGTACTTCAAGATGTTTTCAGACACTCTGTCACAGATTTGAAAGTTGGACTTAAGTGAGAAAAATGAAGACCTGAGACATGCATGCTGAGACTTGGCTCCCTGAAGACTTAAGACTTGCAAAAACACAACACAAAAACACAAAAACAAATCTTAATTTCTGCCTTGATAAAATCTCTGATGTAAAATAAGACAGTGAATGTTAATTATCAGGCCTATGCATTAAAAGGACTTTGATTCTGTCTCCTCTGAGGTTGGAGGTTTTTGTGAAGTAAAACCCTCCGAGAAAAATCTGTCAATTGGGGTTATATAAACTCGACTTGGTTGCTATTATGTAAAAAAAAAAAAAAAATCAAAAACCCTGAAAATCTATTTTTATCAACCAGCTTCTTATATGGGTGAAGGAGTCATACAAAAACACACTGTTTTCTGAGAAAGTTAGACCAGCTTTGATTTTTTTTCACCTGTGATCGATGTATTTGTGTTTTTGTCCTTTCTCTTCTCATTGGTTTGTAGTGAGCGAGACTGTTTAAAAGGTGATATCAGGAATTTCTGTGCACAAATCAATTTAGCAACATTTGAACCAATCTGAGGACAGCTGTGGGGTTGTTTGCTTATATTGGGAGCAATGTCAATCAAATCTGATATCACACTGATAAATACACGGAGTGCCTGAGGGTTATGAACAGCGACACCTGACTGTCTTCCACTCACTAAGGGTATAAAATGCCCCCGAAAATATTTAAAATATATCACATAGGACTTAACACTTCTGCTCTGTCGTTAAGATACACAACACAATGTGCACTTGGTTTCTTTAGTGATGGGATTTTTCCTGTTTGCTTTATGAACAGTGCATCCAGTGTTCTCAGGGCCAAAACTAACAGCATCACACTGACATCTAGTGGACAAAAGCTTGTGTGCATTTCTGTGATTTCTTAGAAGTCAAAGACAGTACAAAGAGGGTGTCACACTCTTATGTTGCATATTAACACTTCAAAGATTTTCATCAAAACATCTGTCAGAAGCGGGAAGCTTTACTGGTTCAGACACCCACCATGAACCACAACGTCTGGTTCCAGTGCTTCCAGGAACCTTTGTTGCATCTCTCAAGTGTCACCATTTAATAAAGATGTAAAAAAAAAAATTGAATGGATTTGAGTACTGAAATTTCACAAAGGCTCATCACTGAAAAACCATAAACACAACAAAGAGTGTGAAATTATTCAAGAGTCTTCAGAAATAATCTTTAATGGAAAATATGTAGCAGCATTTTATTTAAAAAGTCAGATAGAAATCTTACATTTTGGTGGTGGAAAAAAAACAAAACTGCAAGTTGAGATAAAAATAGAAGTTAAATACAATCAATATTTTAGCTTCTGAAGCCTGGCTGGTTCACTTGTCCATTCAGGTAGCCAAGCTACTGGTCCCAAAGCAAAACATGGCCATGTTTTGTCCAAGAAAATGGCAAGAGTCGAACCACAAACACAAGCACACCATTTCATACTCACGCACATACACAACCACACACACACACACCCCTCTATTATGCAAAGCCCACTTTTATAGCAGCACATAGAGCCAAATATGACCCTAGGAATAGTTTTTGGGCAAATGAGGCCATCGATAGATTTAAAAAAAAAAAAAAACAAAAAAAAAAAACAAAAAAAAAAAACACCAATCACAATTAAAACACACACACACACACGCGCAAGATCAAGTAGAGACTCTATAAAATGTCCTTTCAATTTGGCCTCTGCATAGGAAATAAAAAAAAAAAAAAAAGTCAACCACTAAATGTAGGTGTGGTTGGTAATTAATGCAAGCATTTGGGTGCAATGCTAAAAAAACAACAACAACAAAAAAACACTCCTCTTGGGTGGTCCCATCTCAAAGCACCCTTTGCTTTGTGTTTTCATCCAAACTGGGGGGTTAAATGTAGGTACGATTCCTGGGTGGGGGGGCCATCCAAGCTTATGTGTCAGTGTTTCCCAATTTAGCCAAAATCAGTGTGTGCAACCACTACACAGACATTTAAAAGCATCTGGATCCAAGTTATAAGAATGACCTTAATACAAGTCCATTAATGTTTGAAAAATCCATCGTACATATGTGGTACAGCACAGAGGTGACACCGTTCAGAGTCACCACACCTGAGCTTCCTTTCTTCCCCTTACAGCTGTAATATATAAAGATCCGTTCAGATTTATTTGGCTACTCAGGAAGGTGGCGCTGTGGGGATGGAGTGCGCATCCTCGGTCTGATTTTTGGCACCGCCGCATCCTCTCGGAGCAACTCTTCCGTTTTCTCACTGCTCAGGGGTGGGGTCAGGACGCCTGAAGGGACAGGACAGTTGCCATGACGCTCCAACTCCACATCCTGGTAAGAGGAGGCCTTGTCCTGTACACACACACACACAAAAGAGCAGGAAAAGATTAATTGTGATGTCACTACAGAGCAGATGAAGGGAGGTGATTCCTCTATGATGATGTAACCCTTGTCATCATTCCTGAAAATTATTTGCAAGTCCTCAGCTGAATTGGAGGTTGAAAGAATTTTAGATATGCGTTATAGGTTTATTGTTCCAACTTTGAAGATAATTGTAAATTTGAGATTTGATTTTAAAATGGTAGTAAAGAAAAGTTGTTTTTCAAGATGTTCTGATCATCTCCAAACTTTTTCCAGATTAAAACGTGATCATCCATTGTGTCTCTCTTATTGTACTAATTTCACACTACTGTATGTGGGAAGCAAGAGCCACTTACAAGCCATGTGAGGTAGGAGGCATGGGGCTGGATGTTGTGCATGTCATCAGCAGGGACTCCTGTAAACGTTTTCATGGGTGACCCGCCGACCTCCCGCAGCGCCATCGCGAACGGCACCATCCACCTCACACACTCCTCTACCTCCACCCTCTTCAGGGCTACATGGACACAAAGATGATCAAAGACATGAGTCAAGGTGATATGACCAGCGGTAGCACAAGCAGGAAGAAGTAAATGACATTTTGCTCCAGAAGAGTACAACTGTTCATTTAGCATGAGCTGGTTTCTCACCTGAAACGTTTTCCACCAGCTCCAGGGAGGAGAAGTGAAACAGAGCTGAAGCAGCAAGGACGCCGTTGGAGAACTCAAGGCAATGCATGTCCAGCATACACAGGTCCAACAACTGGGAAAATCAGATAAAAAGAAACTTTAATTACACATCAGAGCATGTCTTGAAGGAATTCAGAAAAAGTATGTCTTACAAACTTCTTCCAAGGATGTTAGATTTCAGAACTAATTGTATGTTTTTTGCTTATTAAAGCTAAACTACACAACCTCTCTAGTAAGAAAAAACAAACAAAAAAACCCCAAAGTGGTACCTCTGCGATCTGTGTGAAAGTAGCTTGTGGATATCTGGGGATGAGCAGCTCGTCCGTCTCTTTCAGGTAGGCCACCTGCATGTAAACATTGAGCCAGGAGATGGGAGTCTGTGGGCTGAGACTCCACTTCAGCTCCTGTGTTAGAAAAGAGAGCAGACAAGCTACACGGTTAGAGACGTAACACCGTCACTAACAGCAATAAGACCACTGACAACTCGAATTATTCGAGGTATTGTGGACTGATGTTGTAATACTGTAGTTCCAAAGTGTCTTGTCAGACAGGGTTGTGACAAGGTACACATTTCTAAATTGTGTAATAAAAAGACTCAAGAAGAAAAATGTCAACCATCAGTGATTTAGTTTCAGTTAAATTATTACTTCATCACTTATGTTTAGTCAAATAAAAGTTCGTATTGGTGGGTCATGGATTAACAAAGAGCGTGTGTGTCCTTTACCTTCATAATAATGATTTCCATACTGAGAATCTCGTCTTCAGTGCAGGCTTCATCTGTGACATAGGCAAACTGGTGGACTTTAGGAGGATACATTTCCTGGGAGAAACAATGTAAAAAGGGAGACGAGCTTTATAATAATCAATCGTTAAAATCGGGTATAGATACATTTAATAGGCAGAGTGGCATTGATCTTTGTGGGAGTGGTATCAGCCAAGGTTGTGTTTTATCTATATAGTATATAAATATATTGTATTCAAATAGTCAGTAAGAGTCTTTTTATGTATGTGATGGAAGACAATTTTTAAATTTGTAAGGATTTTAAAAGTCTTGGACAAGTCTTGTGAAACGTACTCCTTCCCTTTTATATCGCTACTTTTTGTCTTCATGTAGGTTTTGCTTCTTTTATTGTGAGTTTATATTTATATTGTTCTACTCATCATCATCATCATCATAACTCTGAACACAATGTTTCTTGCTTAAAAAAGATTCTATAAACTAACTTATCCAGCATGTAAAGTAGTATTAGTTGTTCCCGAAAGAACAAATATATATTCCAGTGTCTCCCCTATAATTGTACAGGCCTGGTGGGACACCAGGCCAGAAAAAATATTTTTTTTAATGCCAAAAATAATGCCAAATACCCATTCATCAGAAATCAATAGACTCTGAACAGTGCTGTTTTGAAACGTGGGTCAACGTCTGTGTTGTTGCCTAGGAAACTCCTGGTTGCGTAGCTCCATTTAAGGAATAGGGCAGTGCGTAAGTGAGCGAGCAGTTAAGTGAGAGAGCGAGTGGCAGAAAATTGACGGTGAATGTGAGCGGAGCAGAGGAAAAGGTTAATAGTAAATTGTCAGCCTGGCAGTAAATGTACAGTACAGACTACAGTGTGTCAGTTAATAAATCATGCAGCTTGTCAATACCAAGAAAAGTCTCGTCTGTTCTTTCCCCAACTGCTGGAAAAGTGAAAGGGGTTAGCCCTGAAGTTAGCTAGTTAGACGACGCTAAACAGAGAAATACAGAACTGAGAAATGTGTGGCTGCCATTGACTATATATAACATTACTTTAATAGAAAATATGTGGCAGTATATATTAAAAATCAGATAGAATCTTACATTTTGGTGGTGGGAAAACAAACTGCGGGTTGGGATAAGATGGATATGAAATACAATCAATATTTTAGCTTCTGAAGCCTGGCTGGTTCACTTGTCCATTTAGGTAGCCAAGCTACTGGTCCCACAGCAGGTGACAGGTGTGTTTATGGTGTGTATGTACTCTGAAAGACGTCACAGCATGGATATAAAGTCACAAAGCCGATGTACTGTTATCCTAGCATGCTTATACTACATAAACATACAGATGAGAACATATGTAAGGTCTCTCTGTAATAAAAGTCTACTGCAGAGTCATTTGACCTGGGAATGAATGCCCATCGTACCCTTTCCCACTGCAGACAAAAGCCAGATGTTAGTCAGTGTTAGCAGGTTTTTTTGTCCAGTGTGAAAGGGGCTTTAGATGATATACCAAAAGCAAAACCTACAAGAAAGCACTAAACGCTACTTAGAAACAAAGGATTTTAATGCCCCTCTCACCTCTACTTTGGCAGCAATGAAGAGACAAGTGATGCCAATGAGCTGCAGCGTGGATTTGAAGACGTTTCTTTGCGTGGCCATGAAGCGATCAAAGTAGTCCTGAGCCAGGTGGTACGTCTCCCTGTGCAGTTTGTACACCTCACTCACCTAAAACATGCAAACAAACAAAACATCACTGCACTGATGAGACCTTCCGCAAGTTCAGGAAACACAACCACTAGTAGGCTTGTTTATGTGAGTGAACTATGGACATGAAATTGTATCAGGCAGCTGGTCATACTGATGATGGAACAAAAAAGTAATTACTGTTAACTCATCAGGGCAAGTTTGTCTCGTGTATGAAGGAGGAGAGCAATGCTACTGTCCAATTCACACATTTGTATCTTTGCTTCCTGTGTAACCGAGAGCAAAGACTCGTGAAGTGGTTAAACTGATATATTCAACCTACAACATTTAACAAAACAAACAGGACCAAAAGAACTCTCTCAAAGTTAATGTTTTGCTCTTTTGAAAGAAACCTTAGATCTCACATCTGCCTGAAGAGGTCCCACATTACTTCCACACAGCCCTTATCACCATTATTCATAGCAATTTATACTTTGATATGAGGAGAAACTAAAATCAAAAGGCTAAAGCAGATAGGGTCTTTATTGAATGTGATTAGGCCAAATCTATTCGGTTGATCTCTTTCAGGGGCCGGCGAACTCATTAGTCATAGCAGCTCATTATTTAGTTTCAGTACAATGATGTTCAGAACTCAAAGTGTTTTTTTCCCCCCACTGCCCCACAAGATAACATTGAGTGTTACTAAACTGTTTGTGGCACAGGACGTTTACTGATAATAACCCACATAAAACTAATTCGAGCAGTCTAACTCTTATGCCATCTACAACTGCTGTTAACAGAAAGCATCATGGCCGATTTATTCGTCAAGTGCGAGCCAGTAGATGGTTATGAACGGATGCGTGGATCCCTTCTGTTACAGGTCATGAGACCAAGGACATGCTACACACCTCCATGAGCCAGTCCAGGAGAATCGCCCTCATCTTAGGCTGAAGATGAGGATGCTTCTCCATCATGTTGACGTCTCTGGTGTAAGTCTTATCCTTCTCCAACATGTTATTCCACACCACATCCTTACTGGCCCAGCTGATAACAAAATCAGACATCAACACAAGGTAAAAAACAAGGATTCCTCATGAGTCTGAACACTCAATAATGACTCTTACAATGAACTGAATCCAGGTGAAGATATGCAGTTCAGTTTAAGGAAGATTTTATTTGGATGGATACATAAACTACAAGAAAAAAAAAAATTCATCAAAACTGTTTTCAACCTACAGTAGTTTCTACAGGGCTATACAAACTAGGGGTCGACTGATTATCGGATCTGATATTCAGCATTTTTATGATTATCGGAATCTTTTTTTTTTGTGATGGCTGACATGCGCTACTTATGCTCTAATGCAGCCACCTCTCTCTGTCTGTAGTGAAGGCAATAGTTTTAAATGTTTAAACAAAGTTAAGTTTATAGCTACTGATAATGATTTTATTTTGGCCAAAGTTGTAGATAGTGATAAATGGTGAAGGGGACAGTCAGCTGCCACACACAGAACATGGAGTACTGTGCTTACAGACGCTTAAGTTAAGCCTGCCGCCATAAAAACTACAGATACATGCTAATTATCGAGGGCCGCAATGAGCCTCCAGAACAGCTTCTGTGCTCCTCACCATTTGCAATGTCCACATTACATGCTGAAGTGGCCCAAATACATTTTTAATGCCTCCAAGTGACTCAGATCTGATTTTTTGGTGGACGTGTGAACAACCCAAATCTGACCTTTACATATCAAATCTGTAAGATTCAGATCTAGGCCGCTTGCATACGTCCCAGATCTGATTCATATCCGAATTCTTGTTATGCGACTGCTGTCAGAACAGTCAGATTGGAATTCATGTGGTTTTTTTTTTATGCCTCGCATCTCTGCACATGCATGTGTCGCCTGTCGTCATCATTCAGTGTTGCTCACAGCCCGGCAAAAATGAACATGGAGAATAGATGGGAGGTGGGGGTCAATGGAAAAACGGGGACAAGTTTGTTGGACATTTATGAATAAACTTCTATACAACAAATAGTCATGTCATCCATGTTAATGATTTGACCGTTGTACAAATGATGTTATTCTTGTACATGGGGCTCACATTTCAGATAAATCTGTGGATGCGTGGCAGTTTGGGATCTCAACGGTGTTCATACATATCACTTACAAACATGAATGTGAACCATCACCACAAAAAGATCAAATCTCACTTCTGTAATTTGTGGTTTAGATGATGGTGGTGGTGGAGAACTCTAACACGTGGCTCAAATCACCCAAAGGTGTTCAATTTGGTTGAGATCTGGTAACTATGAAGGCCATAGCACACTCTTCACATTATTTGCATTCTCAACAAACCATTCACTGACTCATGTATGGAATCATCTGTATTGTGTTTCTCCATTCATTCAGGTTTTTGCCTTTAATTTATCACGTTGCCTGTATGTGCTCAGATAGAAGAAAGCAGGGGGATTATGAGCCTAGCCTGTGATAGTCAACAACAGTACTTACCACAGGGCAGGGAGCGGGGCGCAGTGCACGGGGGTCGTAAATATGTTGTTAAAGTTATAGTGGGGGAAGCCTGCATTTATCAGGGTAACTGGTTGGTCCTCTTCCTGATCAGGTGTGGGGATCCACCTGTGTGGACTGGTGTAAACAGCATCAGGCCTCCAGTCCAGCTTCACAGGAGAGAAGACAATGTGAGGGAGAGGAAATAACATGGGAGATGCAACTTTTCCAAAATGCTAAAAAAGGCATAACAGCCTGAAAAAGGGAACTACTGACACACCACCTAGTTAGGAAACAAGTGTGAAGTACAATTTTAGGCAGCGACGACTGTTCAGCCACTGTGTACTTGACTTAGCAGCCAAGCTTAGATACAGTACTATCAGTGTTGCCTTTGATACAATACAGACGTAGTGGTGAGACTCAGCAACTGGTCTGCAGATACATTAAAAGAACCGAGACATGGGTGAAGACTGGGGTGAGGCACATGTTATATGATGTCAAACGTGGAGAGATAACCAAACCTACCTCACAGTCACGCTGCTTCTTCTTCGTCATCTCTGCTACCTCCTCATCCAGATCTTGTAAATACTGAGGATCAAAGAAGGAAAGGATGTTATTGTGTGTGTGATGTGGCAGCTCACAAACACAAAGCTGGTTAGATCACTTTTACAGCACATGAGAGCTTGTGAAAACAGTAGAAACCTGTCCTAGGGTGTGTTTTGCATTGTAAGTTCTAATCAAAAACACCAATAAATCTAGCTGTGCTCATATGCAATGCAAAACCAGCTACATCAGTGAGTAATGCTAATGTGAAAGCAAAAGACACAATCACCTGCCAGCAACGAGGGATATATGCATCACCATTTCTCACATTTTGGTCATTCAAAAAGGGCCTACGTTAGGGAGCTAGCTACAGCTGAATATGGGGTTTAGCAAGCCTTTCAGACTACTTACAATGGCAACATCTGCCTTCCTCTTTCTCGGTCGTACTGTATTTTCCTTGGGCGCCTCGGGAGCAACAGATTTCGGTTCTGTCTCTTCCCTAAAACGAACAACACAGAACAAAAACGTAGCTGTAAGTCTCTAGAGTGGACACAAACATTTCAGCAAGCTTGGTTATATGTGCCAATGTGGACAAAACAAGGTCCTATAGCGACAAGCTAACTAGCCGGATGGCTAAAGCTCCATCAACTCAACTTTTCTTTCGTCGTCACACACTCTGAGTGACGAGATTGATTGAGACATGAATCAGCTCAATATTAAACTCACCGTCTTCCTAGCATTATACTCAGAGGGGTGGTGTCAGTTTCGGAGTAAACCTGTGAAATGAGAATTGTTTAAAAGTTATATTTTGGGGTTTAAACAAACACATTCACACACAGTCCCAACCCCCACTCTCAACTCCCTCCTTTGGACAAAGCCCGGCTCATCCTGCGCGGGGAAATGGAAACAGTACGCAATGTTAAAAGTCGCCAAAAAGTACCACATGATGCAGGTATAATCATGAAACGAGTCCATGACAGACAGCAGACATTACATTATCTGCTCACCGTTGTTATGTTGCATATTTGTGCGGGGAAACTGGTTATTTTCATCCACTAACTTTGGACAGCTGGCTTGCCAGATAATGGCCGAGCCCGGCACAGCTGAGACGCCAATTTCCAACTCACTATTTAACAGTGACAGCAAAAACATCGATCCTCTAGTTATACACAAACGACATTCAAGTTTGAGCATCCACAAACTTTTAAGTCATTGTTCGCATTTCAAGCTTGTTGCGGGTTTAGTTAGCATTTAAGTCAGCTCATACACAAGAGTTGCAGCTGAAACTAGCTAAACTAACCAGATAGTCTCGTTTCATCCACTCACCTCAAGATTATCTCCTTGAAGTTCACTCTTCTCCTCGTTTACAGATTAAATATGAGTATTGTGTAGGTTCCCCGCCTGTGGTTGAGGCTGAAGGTGCTGTGTGTGAGACAGAGAGTGAGCAGGCCGGGCTGCTGGTTGCTCCGAGCTGGCGCCTTGCAGGGAACAGATGACCTGAAGCATCAACGTCAGGGAGGAGGCGATTTAACTTGGCGCTAAAACACCAACTCCACCGCCTCTTTATAGTCTCACTTCAGCTCCATTCATCACGGTTTCACACATATAGCGTGTACACAGCAAATATACTCGATATAGACGGGGTATATTGCGCGAAACAAAATGAAAAATGAGTTTATAATTTAGTCACTGAGCGGGAGGCGTGACAGCCGGCAGTGACAGCTGCAGGGGCGGGTCTCGAAGAGGAAGTGCCCGGGCACCGCGTGGCTAGTCTGTCAGATGTAAACAAAGCCGAAGTAGTCTGGATTTAAGCATAAAATAAAGCATAACACGACCAAAGTATGGTGAAATAATGGAGCCCATTCGTTCTGTAGACTCCAGAGAGTGTTGTCAGTCGCTGTCACCGTGGGCGCGTCTATTATTTAGCAGAAACTGGACTATGTTAGCCTGCCGATGCTACTGGGGCGCCCATTTCCAGCCCGGGTTGCCATACTTGCTGCTGTCCCCCTTACGCAACCACGTTATACTTTTCCAAACACAAACGTGTCGCACTGCTACATGCATTTTTAACTCAGGTGGTGGCGAAATTAAGATAAAAGATGTATCTTTCTGTATCACCAGTTTGATATAGATTTTGAGGATATATTTTACAATCCATAAACAATTTGGAAATTGACCCTTGCCCAGTCATGTGACCCCGTGCTTAGAAAGACAAAAACAAGATTTATTCACTGCTCCCTAGTTGTTGCCCAAAATCGGAAACATGAGATTTTTGGATCTTTTTGGGCGCCTAAAATCTGTGGTTATTGGAATGGTTCATGTTAAAGCCTTACCAGGTAAACTAAGATTTCACTTAACCTTTTTTTTCCAGTGTTTTGGTGTGATATTTACAGTGGTGGAAGAAGTAACTTATTCAGTTCCCTAACTTGAGTAAATGCAGCAATACCACATTTAAACAAAAGTACTGCAATGCAAGTAAAAGTTATGTATTGAAAATGTTACTTAAATAAGAGTACACAAGTATTATTAGCAAATTGTACTTTAAGTATCAAAAGTAAAGGTGAAAGTGGAATGTCATACTATTATAAATTAAATTATGGGATGATTTTAGCTCCAGCATTAATGTGTAAGTAGCATTTTGCTGTTGTGGTTGGTCTAGGTGAAGATCATTTGAACTACTTTACTGTTGGGTAGTTTAATCTATAATAATTATGTTTTGATAAGACAATTAAATGTTTTGTGTGAAAAATCTTAACTGTCAAATAAACATAGTGGAGTAAAATAGTTTAACTATGGCACTTAAGCAAATGAACTTATTTACATTCCACCACTGAAAATTTGGAAGCTGTACTATGTGATATCTTATAATATATATAACCAAGTTTCTCACCTATTCCAGGCACCCCACTAGGATGTATGAAAATGTCCCAGATCATTGAAGAGGCATGCAGGGAGGCAGCGATCTACCGTGATGCAGGGATTGTAAGTGGTTGCACATTGTGTGAATTCCTTAGACATTTGAAGTCTTTCCAGGCAATCTAGTAACCATTGTAAACGCTTCTGTCAGGATGGTGTGATTATTGAGAACATGCACGACATCCCCTACTCGTTCTCTGTGGGCCCTGAGGTGTCTGCCTGTATGACTTCAGTATGTGCTGCTGTGAGAGGCCTCTGTCCGTCTCTGCCGCTCGGAGTGCAGATACTATCCTCTGCTAACCAGCATGCATTGGCTGTAGCTCTGGCTTCAGGTTCAGTATTGATATTATAGTATGATTACTGTAGTGCTGCATATGAGGCTATAATCATCTGCAGCTAAAGCTTTTAGAGCAGATCAGAACAGAGAACCATGTCTTATCATGTCTAACTTATGTTCCAACCAAACTCTACAGCCGCTGATTTCACTGTTTGGTCACCCTATCTGATTTAAGGTGTGTTTATCAGTGAAATAAGCTGCTGTGTGTTTGGTCTAGAATGAACAAAGATCAACCACATAATTAAAAGGCTTTGGTAGACAAAATATGCTAGCATTTGTCTCATTTAACCATAGCTCTATCATCTCACAGGTCTGGATTTTATCAGGGCTGAGGGTTTTGTCTTCTCTCACGTGGCTGACGAGGGCCTCTTAAATGCATGTGCCGGGGACTTACTGAGATATCGCAAGCAGATTGGAGCTGAGCATGTGCAGATCTTCACCGACATCAAAAAGAAGCACAGGTGAGATCACTATTTGCATAGTTTCATTAGTTAGAAGAACCTGATGGGCCACTGGCATGCAAAAAAAGACCTTAAAGCATATTTGACTAATGTCTGAATACAACAACTGTAGTGGTGCACTTATAGCAATATTTTTTTCTGTCTACTTATACTGACATAAGTACCGTTGGCCTGACTCACTACTGACTCTAGTATCAGACTAAACAACCTGGAACTTGTTAATGTGGTACTAAATTTCCCTTATTAGGCTTTATATTTTCTCTAATGTGCCTCCTTTATCAACAGCAGAATTTCCTCCCTGATGCAGTTTGTTTTTCTTTTAATGTCCATTTCAGCCAATTTCTTATTATTTCATCCATATATTAGAAATATAATTGCTTCTGGTAATTTCACGTGTTAATTGCTAACAGAGATGTTAAAGACTTCACACACACACTCACACAAAATTAAGACAGTATTCCACTGAGAAAAATAAAATGAATTTAAAAAAAACTAATGAACAATTGGGCAGAATGAGGTTAAATCCTTGTCTGATTGCCTAATTTCTCTAGCTATACATGTCAATAATCATGTCATCACTTGAGAGTTACTCTTAAAGCTTACTCTTAAACTTTACTGTGAGTAGGAGTGAGACATTTGTTAAATGTGTCTTCTTTCTCATTTTATTGAAATACTTTCTAACTCTTTTTTTTTTTTACTATAAGTGTAATTCTTAGAAGTATGACAAATGCGGGTCCAGACCAGCAGTCTCCCAACGGTCTAGTGACCTATGTCTAACAACCTATCACCTTGATCAATCAATGATCTGTCAGTCATCATTGAGTGCTCTATTTTGTCCCAAAGAACGTGGTCAGTATAAGTGGGTATGGATGTCACTCTTCTGTTGTTCTGTCTTCAATATAATCCCAGCCCAAATCTCATTGTCATTCAGTCTGTGGGTATGTTTGTGTAGTATACCGTATGTGTGTTTTTTTTAGCTCCCATGCCCTGACGTCAGACGTGAGCATTGAGGAGACGGCACAAGCCGCCGAGTTCTTCCTCTCAGATGGACTCATCATCACAGGAGCGGCTACTGGAGTGCAGGCTGACCCGCAGGAGCTCAGAGGTACTGCCACAAAAACTCCACACTTCATACAACCAGCAGCCTTATGGTGCTGTAATGAATGCTAGCTTCATCATGCACTTTTTTGATCAATTGTTTAGTCTATGAAATGTCGAAAAACATAAAGTTATTGAATAAACAATGAAATGAAACAGAGAAAAGCAAGTAACTCACCACAGTCTTATTTACTGTGCATATCACTCTGAGTCAGTGCCCTGTCTGTCCAGCAGAGGACACTCTCACCTGTAGTGAGTTCCTGTCAGCAGTGCTCTGTGGTCCTTGATTGGTCAGGACAGTTTACATTCAAACCAGTGATCAACAGTCACCCAATATGGCAGCCATCTGAAGCCTGTCTACACTGTGGCTCAGTTTAGGAATGCTGGATACGCACTCTGTCTGTCTCTCTTTCATACACACTATATACAGTCAAGTATCAGCAGACATTAAGTGTTGTGTTATCTGAGCTCCACTGGGAAGGGAAGTTTCAGGCTCATTTCCAGGGGATTGTGCTGGACAGTTATTCTCGTTATTCTAGCATACACACACGCATACATGTACACACGGAGCATTTTAGCATCTTTCAGCTCATTGTTTTTGGTGTTTTTGGGGCTGTAACTTTAATGTTTGCTTCAGTTTCAGCCCTCTCATTCCAGACCTAATTTCCAGCAGCAGTAGGCAGCTGTTTTCAGCCAAACAAAGCACTGATAAAGCCACTGTACACCACCTACCCACCTCTACACAGCAGATAGACAGTTAGAAACTAACTGGTGAACATAGCTGAGCATTTAGCCACTACAGAGCCAGATATTTCTCTAAAAAGTGAGTGAGTATTGGACATACATTCACCCAGTGAACGGAACCACACTTCCAAATGAATGCTAATGTTGCTCTGTGTCTGCTAGATGTGTAAATAAGCTAATGTTTGCTAACACATTTGCCATATCAACTCTATACGTCAGTGTTTTGTTTACAGCTTCTTTTTTGCTGCCGTCAAGTGACCAAAAAATCAGTTAATGGAAGTTTAAGTACAATTATGATATACTTACCGCTACTTTAAACTCCCACTTTACTACATTTCAGAGGGAAATATTCTTTTTACTCAACTACACATATTTGACAGCTATAGTTACTACTGCAGTTACTTTGCAATTTAACATACAACACATATGATTTAGCTTATAAAATTTGATGCTTTGTTAAAATGAACTACTCAACAGTTTTTAAAATAGTTAATGAATAAGTAATAATAATAAAGTAATATAGTGTATAACACTGAAAGGAGCAATTTCACTATAGGTACTTTATGTGTAGGTTTTTAATGCAAAACATTTTTTTTTACAACTATTTTTAAATAGTTGTATTGCTACATTTAATCAAGTAAAATATCTGAGTACTTCTTCCACCGCCGTACATTTAGTGGAAATATTGTACTTAATTAACTGCACTACATTGATTTGATAGCTATGGTTACTAGTTATTTTGCAGAATCAGATTTTAAATGAAATGTAAACATGATCATCTTAAAAAATATGATGCAGTGTTATAGAATAAACTACCAAGCAGTATTGTACTTTACCAAAACATCTGCTTGTAATGGAGTTTTTTATGTTACAGTGTGGTATAACTACTTTTACTTAGGAATTTGTAAAAAAGAAAGAAGAAAATGTTCTGCTAAGTCAGTGGCCATGGAGGCTGTGAGGAAAGGCACTAGGGTTTGAGAAGAAAATACCACCAGGTCCGTGTCTCTGCGGAGGGTCAGTGGGGCTGAAATCTGGACCATATCCTGCTCACAGCAACACCGGGTTGCTATTTTAAGCCGAGTCTCCAACACGACAGACAAGACTGTAAACACTTGGAGCTAAACAGGCACTCAGCCTTAGTTCCATGCACGCGAGGGTCCTGGCACACGTGAACAAACACACACACATTTTCTCACACCCCTTTCTCTCTCACACACACACGTGCACTCTTGTCGACACAAACATGCAGGCACTGGTTAAAGCTCACATGCCTGTGTGGAGGTTAGCCTCTATAAAGTTCACTGGGTGTATCACAGCCTCTCTTGGTTTAGTCACCTTCTCAGCATTACAACAGACAGTATGGGTGATTATTCATAAACAGGTCCAGATTTGCCTTAAACACCTTGTGTTTCAGCCACTTACATTAGTTTGATATTGTTTCATTTTGTTCAAATTTGTCTTACACAGATTTGTGTCATATCATATACCGTGTGTATTTTTAAAACCTGTGGTGGACTTTGTTTCTTTGCCTTTGCAGATGTTTCCCAATCTGTGAAAATCCCAGTGCTGATAGGCTCTGGAGTGACCCACGACAACATTGAACATTTCCTTGATGCAAATGGAATGATCATCGGGTCTCATTTCAAGAAAGAAGGCCACTGGGCCAACGCAGTCGACCCCGAGCGAGTGAAGAAGTTCATGGCAAAGATGCGTGAACTTCGAAAATGAGATCAATTAAAGGCGTTTCCTGTGGGACTGAACCCTGAAGAAAAAAAAAACAAACATGTTTTATTCACTGTACACATTAAACACATTCAGCCACCACCTTAAGAAAACAAGATTTATTTGCAATTTTTTTGTACATTTTATAAATACAAACAAATAGAAAAAAACATATTCATCAACTGTATTTACACTCATGAGTCTAACATGAACAATTTGTGTAACATAAAAAAAAAAGTGAGTATCCACTGAAAAGTAGTCTCAATACAAAACATGAACAGTGGTTTCGTAATCATTCCCTGTGCATTTGAAGCAACATTTTTTCTTATGAAATTCACAGAGTATGGTTATGTTTTCACAAGGCATGAGTACTGTACAGGTCAACATGATATGAAATCAGCTTTTAACTTGCAATACACTTCTCACAAGAACATCTAAAGCTAAGGCACGTCATATATCACATACTGAACACAAGGAATAATCAATCAAAATGTGCCAACTGCATCATCATTTAGAACAAAGTATTCTACAGGTATGACGTTTTCTAGTTCTCAAATTTGGATCAGTGTCACACACTGTAACGGTAACAACACCTTTACAATATCTTTCACACACTTGCAACTTTCTATAAGCCCTACCCCTACTTATATCTAATCAGGCTAAACAAGTCAAACAACTCAACTGCTCTCATTTGATATATGTACAAAGGCTTTATTTGATAGTAACTGTGCTTTCCAACCTGAGGGGCCACGTTGTCATTCATCATGTCAGGAGATCAGTGGTTTCACACGTGAGGGTTGCAGTGCAGGTTGCCTGTATCCTAATGAAAGCATGTGTTGCTATGGTTCATTTGGCTGATGTTTGCTCATTTGCAGAATTACGTGTGTGAGGTGAAAAAATGTTGGAAAACCTGAGTGATTCAGAGTCAAGGCACTGTGCTGCACACTGAGCTGTGGTGGATGCAACCTGACAAGCACCCTCACTAGCAGGTTCATCACTCCTGCTCAGTAGTTGTAAAGGCGCTGGCAGGGCTGCTTGAAGTGGCCGTAGCGTCTCTCTGCCGGGGAGAATCGCATCTTAGCCAGGTTCTGCCTGTGGAGGGCGCTGCGGCTCAGCTTCTTACGCTCAGCCTGGGTCTTTGCCCTCTGGACAGCCAGCAGCTGGATGTTGCAGGGCAGAGGGATTCCCCAGGCAGCCAGGCGCCAGGAGATGTGTCGCCGCACTGCCACTGGCCTGAATAAACACAGAGGAAGTGTTATAATATGTGTTGATGAAATATTAGAACGAAGAAATACAATATGAGAGAGACAGTATTACTGCACACAAGTGATTGCATTTTTTCAAGGGTTTTGAGAGTTCTCATTTCTCAAGAGGTTAGAATAAATCCTGAGAGTACAGTTAATATCAGTATTAGGATTAAAATAGTCTTGATATTTGTGTGTCCACATCCATCTATTTTGATTGCTCAACTACATGTAAGCCATTCCAAGTATAACTCAAAATAACTGACCCAAAACTGTTTCATTAGCTAAGCATGAAACTTTATTCCTGACCTTAGAAACCCTGGCTGACCTGCTTTTAACTCATTTTGGCCTCTTGGGGGCAGCAAAGGCAGCCTCTAAATACAACACTGACATACTGTATTATCATATTTTTAAATTCATATGGCATGTTAGCAAAGATTTGCTTATTTACACATCCAGCAGATACAGAGCTATGTTAGCATTAATCTGGAGTCATGTTTCTGTCCACCAGATGAAGTCAAGTCCAATCTGCACTCTCATGTCAGCTCTGCTTTGCTCCTCAACAACTCCCAAGAAAAATATCTGGCTATGTTCACCAGCTAGTTGTTAACTTTGTCTGGCTGCTATTTAGTGCTAGTGTATGTTCACCAGCTAGTTATTAGCTTTGTCTGGCTGCTATTTAGTGCTAGTGTATGTTCACCAGCTAGTTATTAGCTTTGTCTGGCTGCTATTTAGTGCTAGTGTATGTTCACCAGCTAGTTATTAGCTTTGTCTGGCTGCTATTTAGTGCTAGTGTACAGTAGGTTTGTAAAGTCACAGGCCATAAAACCAAAACAATAAGCTGAAAGGAGCTAAAAAGCTCCATAGAGAGCTGATAATTTGTTGAGGGTTTGTCACTACAGGCCACATCTTTTACTTTACACAGTCATTTGGGCCATTGATTTTGTAACATAACACTGATCTTATAAAAAATAATTACCTCATCATCTGTTCATTTTATCAGCATTGGCAACCAGTATTTGTTCTACTATGTGCAGTCAGCCTGCAGAACAAAGCAGATGCTATTGGAAATGTAATTACAGCTTGAGTGCTGGAGTTACTCAAGTCCTGTGTTTTTCCAGCGCTTCTCTGTACTTCTTAGCTTCTAATATAAGTCAATAAAAATTTCAAGCCCTATTTCCAAAATGTTTGAAAACACAACAGCTCGCATTTGTGACTTTTTCAACTTAGAAATACAATCTGAAGCCCCATTCTGACATGATTAACATTACAGGAGGAGGTGAGTTATGAAATATTTTCCTCTCTCCCTCGTTATAAAAGTTGTTGTTCCAGGCGGCCTTTTGCCCTCTGGCAGACAAAAGGAGCTGGTTCTGTGATAGACATTGATATGCTGCAGCTGAAAGCCATGTAACCTTCATCACCGACAGACTTTGTATTATTTTTAACATTAGTATTATTTACCAGTAATTGTTTAGGTGTAACTTAATTATTAATATAAACAGTTGAATGTTGACAATTCGTTTACAGGCACTTGCATATGTACTATATGTAGCTCACTTCACATAAAATCATGGCATTGATGAGCTTGTGGGTTTATTGTCTCATAAAGTTTATCTTTATTTGTGTCTTCCCTGTATGGGTTGACTGATGATAACAGGTGATCTATCAGGTTAACAATTCTACCTCATCAGTTGTCACACTGAACACTGAGCTGATAAAACTCAGCAACAGTCTGTACCAGCAGACTGAGAAACAGTAGCTAGCAGGGGTTAATTATTGTGTTATTACCAAGAGAAAGGTAATGAGGTAAATATTGGACTTTTGGAATCTGGACGTAGCCAATATAACTCTCTTGTTTTGGAAAAGGATGACATGGATATTCATTTTGGGCTTTTGAGACAAATGTGTGTGTGTGGGCTGGTCAGAGCAATGGAAAACAACCTGGAGGAGTCCTCTTCATCTTCATCAGAGCCCTCCTCCTCCTCCTCCTCCCCTTCCTCTTCTCCACTCATTCTGCGTCTGATCTGGTAGACAGACATACTGGGGTGCTCGATCAGCAGGTTCTCAAGGGGGTCCACCTCAGGGGCCGACAGTGGCCCGTTCTCTGCAAGAAGAACAACCATGTATCAGCTGCACCCTCACTGAGGCGAGGACCTTTAGACCACACAGATGTGAACGAGGTTTATCTCTAACCTGGGAGATTAACAATGACCCATTCTCCCTCCTCGAACTCCATCAGCTCCTCAAAAGTATCTTCTGCCACCTCAAAGTCGTCGCTGGCATTCCCAAGCAGATGAGAAAGAATCTTCCCGATCATCTTTATGCCTCTATTGCCGTCTGTAAAATAATAACAACAAGCAGGTGAATTGAAAGAATGCACAAAAACACATTGAGGTAGTTGGGAAGTTTTGCGTCCATGATTCCATATTTAAAAGAGAAATTATGTGTCACCTGAGTGTGCTTGAGTTTTTATAGCACTTGTGTTTTAAAACAGTACAAATGGCTCCACCTTGAGGCCATCCCAGTAAACACCCTACAAGACCTGATGCCTTATCTGTATCAACAACTGCTTCCATTACGCCATCTCAGAAACCCAAGCAGGCCGAGTTGTTATGTCACAGTGACGTGGTAAGTTTAGAACAGACACCGCTTAGGGAACACAATGATACAAGAGGCTGAAATTACACTGATTGCAGCAGTATCATATCATCCCTGATACTGGTTGAGATTCCTTCCATGAAAGAGGAAAGTCAGTCTGATGTGTTGCCCCAGACTAACAGCTGACTGACCTTTTGTCCAAAGCTGACGACCCTGTAGTCTTTACTCTTGGTATTAATTTCAATTTATACCATCACTGCTTGTTTGTTTTTCTTAGTCTGTGGTGCAGGTTTCTATCCTTTTCTTGGGTAAATATATTTAACTCTCTTACTTACTATTTTAATACATTATTTCAGTGTACAACTAACACTAAATCTTACTGTCAAAGTAAGTGAAAGTAGACATGAGACACTAATCTCACTGTAACACATCTGTGTTGGAATGTACTTTTTGGTTAACGTAAGGAGTACTTATCCTTTTTCCACGGTTACATTTATCAGACTTAAGTTTAATGTGGTTAAAATCATCTCCAGCTTAATGCGTCATCAACAACAATCTAATAATATGATATTTAACAATATAACAATCACAGTGGCTGTTTGTCTGCATAACAAATACTTTCACCTTTGATACTTTACACTTTGCTGGTAATATTTCTGTACTTACACTTAAGTAAGCGTAAGACTTACGCTTTTTCCTGAAGACTTTTTTATGTGGAGATTTAACACAAGTATAATGTTTACTCAGGCTTTCAAATCCTTATGTTATCATAACATTTTTTTATGGTATTCATGATAAACATGCCTATTTTTCTCTTAGCTCTGCAATATATCTACCCCAAAATACAGTAAGACCATTGCAAATATATTCCAAGATAATTATTAGTAGTAGTAATAGTTACTACATTATTACATACTGTATATTATTACATTTCTGTTGTAGTTCAAGACAAAAATACATCCATAAATAGACCCATGTTTTTCCCCAGTGTCTGGATGCCTTCTTGCCCACTTGTCAGTGTCTGGCCGGAATCTAATGTCAGCAGCCCCTCCCTGCAATCACACATACTGCAGGACATTGCCTTAATGCAAGAAACCCCGAGGATAGCATATCATAACATCAACGGCCTATTATCACATGATACTTGGAAAACAACAACAGCTGACTGTGTGCTGAGCGATTATTGCGTTATGCGTTATTTCTTATAATCACAGCTGCAAAGTTAATATTCTGTTCAAATAACAGTCGAGCAAAAGGAAACTCGATGATCAGACATCACATAGCCAAGAGGATGGTAGTAAGAGAACAAAAGACAAAAGGAATTCAAGGCTTATAGACGGTGATTATTGTTCATTGATGCAGAGATTTAGACATTGACTCACCTGACAAAATAAAGATATGTTTTTTCTTCGGGTGTGGCCGTTGTGTGGAAAGGATCCTGCTATGTTGCTGTTCTTCAGAGATTGTTTTGATCTCAAAGTTGTTTATCTGCGAGAGTCCTCCTTGTGTCCTGGAACGTCATCAAACTCCACCCACTGTGCGCAACGCGTCATAAGGTGAAACCACGCCCACCTGAGGTAAAAACAACCGGCGCCATAACATTAGATTTCAGCATGTCAAAGGATTATTTTAGTACCCTGTCTACCACAGAGGAAAAGGTAGTTAATAGCATATGCTGAAGATAACAGGCTGGCATTACACTTTTCACAGCTGATATGGCGACTACAGTTTGTAAACATAGGCAGGAAATTACACACAGAGACATGCAATCGTTTTCCCTGCGGGCTTTTCAGCCGAATGCAGGTTAGCTATTCTGTGATTTAAACGTTTATTACAAACACCGCATACATTTCAATTAAACAGCTGTTCTGTTTTTACTTAAATGTGTATTCTCTGTGACTAGCAGCGTGAGCAGGTATATGTGTCATTTTTACGGAGGTTGTTGAGCTGCAGGCTGTCCGTGCAGCCTTGTAATGTTATCCACCTTGTCTTCATAAAGCATCAACTGTTCAGTTCGGCAGCTTATAAAAACTTAGTTCTGGGTTCTTCACCCTGTTAGTAGCGCATCCCAACACATAGCATCCTTTATGCATTTTTCTGTAGTTTGCTAGCAGACAGAAGTGACAAGGAGGCACTTTCAGGCAAACCAAAGTTAATGGAGAGGGATGAATTGTTTTCCCCTCCGGAGTGGGCGGGACTTAATTGCCCCCCATCTATATGCGTCACTGACTACGACATACGTCAACAACCCCTGGAAGTATTCAACATGTTGATGTGAAATATCGGGGGTTGTTTTCCATATTTGTCCACATTAATTGGAACATGACGGACTCTTCTCAAGTCATGACTCGTTTACAAACCATTTAATGTACAAAAAGTTACTTCTTCAGTGTGGATTTACTTAAACTTAACTTAACCTTAAACTTTCTAAGCCTCACCGCTGTAAAAATGACCAATAATGTACGGCACCGCCCAATAGCCAGACAACAAATGCTCACATGAGGGGAAGGAACAGAGTGCATGAACAAACTAGTTTACACATTAAAAAAACGAACTTCTTATTTTATACTAATCTAAATGAATAAGCACATAGAAACAGGATAAAGTGCGGACACGCTATATAACCATACTTTTGAGTTTTTGATATTTTTTTTTATCGAAGAGTTCTTCAGTTTAAGATAATTCACCTCCTACTCCAAACACCAGCCGTTAACTTTGACTTGTCCCAAACGGTCAACTATGATCATCGTGTATTAACTTAGCTTAGGCCACTTTGACAGCTTAACAGCTTAATAGTTTGTCAAAGGGAAATACCACCTTGAAAATAAAACTCTCTTTACATTAACCAACAGAAAGACAGTCTGTGCTGCTGATATAGGAAACTATGCCAGCACCCGTACCTGTTTTTATCTCTCATTTTGGCTTTGATTTTCATTTACTATCTCAAAATATATGAACCCATGGTTACTCACTAGTTCACAGTGACCATCTCAACTGATTGACTGATGACTTTTCTCCTAATTCTGGCCCATGGAAACAGTCGTCTTTTGTTTATATTACTGTTCACAGTAAGTTAGGGAGGATTTTCCCTTCAATAAAGAAGAAAGTACAATATTGTGAAAAAACTCAAAATTTATATTTTATGATTAATTGTTTTGTATGAATTATAATAGCTTTATAACATTGATCTAATTCAGTGTTTCCCAACCTGGGGGTCGCTGGATTAATCAAAGGGTCGCGAGATGATAGCACATACCACAAAATTGTGATTTGATTGAACATGATGATAAACTGAATATCTTTGGGTTTTGGGCTGTTAGTCAGACAAAACCTTCGACTGTGGGGAACTTTAACAGATATTTGTCACTATTTTCTGATATATTATGGACAAAATGATTAACCGATGAATCAAGACAATAATCGGTAACTTAACTGGTAGACAACGTAACGTGATGAGGGGTCTAAGCTGGACTGGATGTGTAAATAACAAGGCAGACTGCTTTATTTTAAGATGTCACGTGCCAAAATGGTCGGAACTACAGACGAGCATTAGGACCACGTGAAAAATATATTTGAGTTCTGAGAATAGTGTCAGGATTCTGACTTTAAACTCAGAACTCAAATAATTTTTTCACATGTGGCCCTAATCCTCTTCCGTTGGGAACCGTTTATCTAATGTGCTCTATGTTGTAGAGGGGACTTATCTTGTCTTGGTCATCTGTTATGTACTCTCTGATATAGTTTCTAGAGCAGGAAGTCGACTGAAAATCCCATCATACAGTGCGAAGATCATAAGTTTGAGGAAAGCCGGGTGCATGATCAGAACAGAAACTATCATCCCGTACATTGAGGACAGGACTGCGGGTAAGAATATTTTACTTATTTGACTCTTATTAACCTCGTAATAATGGCGGAGGAAAGGCTGCTGCCATCTGTCTCTCATCACTAGTTTAAGCTTAAAGAGACGAGGGAACTAACTCCTGGGGTGTTCTGCAACTTAGCTGGAGTCATATTTTGTTCAGTATTAAAATAGAAACGAATCGTAGCATGGTGTAAATTTTGACCTCCTCATCGCTGATTAAATATATCGTTTCCAGTGTCAACTCGTACCGAAAAAACACTACAAACTCATCGTAGCTCTTATTCCTACTCAGTTTATGGAGCACAGCAGTCCAGTAGTTTGTATTCAAATCAAACACTTGTTCACATGTTTGATTTGGAGGAAAACATGAAGATAGATCGGGGGCAGATATATTTAATCGGTTTATTTATATTTTCAGACAGCTGTTTGCTGTGTTGAACTTTAAAGTAGAAGTAAAAGTGAAACCAAACGCTTCTGACAGTTATGTTTCACAAGGTGTGTTGTTTGCTCTGCTTTGCCACCTTCCCACATTCTTTAAATGAGGTGTTTCACCTCATTGACACATTGATTTATTAACTGTAGAAGTGTCTGTGCTGACTTTGAGCAATAGCATTTGCAGGACACTGTACGTTTTTGCTGTCAATATTCATCTAAAAGTGAATTGTACCTGAGGGACATGGTTCTGTCTGAAATGTTTGAACATTCCACAATATTTCTCTTACAGTAGGCTTTTGCTGTCAGAGCCCCCACTCTCTAGGACCTCTTACCCACTGAACTCAGACACACTAAGTCTCTAGCTTCTTTTAAAACTCGTCTTAAAACTTTTTTCTTTGTGAAAGCTTTTGGAAATGTTTGATATGTTTTAATTACTGTTTTTACACCTATTAATTGATGTTATTTTATCTTATTTTTTATCATTATTTTACTCCTGTGCATTCTATTGTCCTATTATTACTATTATTGTGCATCTTCTACTGTTACTATGTACTTCTGCCTTTACCTCTTTGTTCCTCTTTGCTTATTTTATCTGCCTTGTTGGTTTTATTTTCCTTTGTAAAACACTTTGTAACATTGTTAAGAAAAGTGCTAGGCCTATATAAATAAAATTTATTATTATTATTATTATTATTATTATTATTATTATAAAAAATTACCCATGGGACCCCAAAGTACCCGGGTCAGTTTAATAATTAGTTGTAGTTACAAATTTGTTTGGGAATTTGCTCCACAATAGTACATCAATCAATCATCAAAATATAAGTAAGCTACTCCATAAGCAAAGTTGCTAAATATATGCAAATGCTGCCAGTATTCAGTGTCCTCCAGAGATGTTTCCTGAGGTCAGAATGGAATAAAACATGTAGAGCGTGGACTCTAAACCATCTATGTAAGAGCAGGTGAACCGCCTTTTTCACTGTAGTCAATACTAAAGTCACATTGGGATACATTACTGCTACTACTACTAAAATAACAACTTTATCTGCAAAACCTGATGACACAAAGAATCTAAAGTCAAACCAATGTACTGAAACTGTACTTTGTATTCTGTCTCATACTAATCACGACATGTCTGTCTCTCACCAGTGCCTTAACGCAGAGATGGCTCCACGGATTGATGATATCATGCGACTGTGCTGTGAATTATCAGCTCATGATCAGATCAAAGTCGCGGTGAAAAACTCCACCAAAGGAGCGATGGTGGCAGGAGGAACTGCCTTTCTAGGAGGGCTGCTCGGTGGACCTCCAGGAATCGCTGTTGGTAAGAATAAGTGCTCGAAAAACAAACAAAGCTAACAGTTGCCTATTCACACATCCAGCAGACACAGAATAACACTGGCATTCATTTGGAGTTGTGTCTCTGTCTACTTGACAAATGTAAGTTCAATATTCCCTCTCCTTTTAGCTCTGTTTTGGTCTCCATCAACTCCTGAGGGAAATATCTGGCTCTTTAGCTGCTTAATTATCCACTATTTTCACTAGCTAGTTGCTAACTTTGATTTCTGCAGTTTGGTTCTGGCCACGTAGTGTACTGCTGGTTTATCAAGAGCTTTTTCACTAAAAATTTTGAGTCAAAACAGTAAAGTTCCAAGCCATGACACCGGTACGAATTGGACGAAAATCCACAAACAAATAGGAGGGAGGTCACAAATGTCACATGGCCCACAAACTGACAGGAAGCAATCCACAAATGTGCAAAACCTGTCTCACATGTACAAATGCTGGAGAAGTGAAGAGGGTTAGCCACAATGTTAGTAACCCCCCCCCCCCACCACCTGTTAAAAGGTTTCAACCGAGTCTCTAATGCCTCTCTAATGTCTTTTACGTAAGGTGTTCCATAATTTTGGAGCACAATTGAAGAAAGCTGCATCTCCAATTTTCTTTTGGGTAGGGTTATGGGTAACAGGGAGTCTGTGATGTAGGTCAGCCATAAGCCATTGAGAGCTTTATAAACAAGTTGAATGACTTTAAAATCGATTCTTAACCTCTTACCTCTAGTATGGTCAAGGCAATCAGGTTGCCAAGTCTTTTAAAGAGCTCATCCCTTTTTGCTTTGGGGCCAATTAATAAGAATTCTGTCTTCTCCTCATTTGATTTTAAAACATTACTCATCCATCTATTGATTGCAGACAGACAGGCATCAGGGAGTTTAAAGCATATGTAAATATTCTATGATATGTACAATTATGTATCATCATCATGTTCACTAATGACTCACCTAGCAGAAGCATATATAGTAGAATAGCAGAGGTCCCTTGTGCAACACCAGAATTTATGTAATGTGTCTCTGACACATGTTCTCCAAGACTAATGAAAAATTTCCTTCCTGTAATGTATGTCCGGAACACAGTCTGAGAGGCCAACCCAGCTCTCGAAGTGATTTATGAGGATTTCATGGTCAATAGTATCGAATGCTACACTTAAATCAAGAAGAACCAGAACAGATACAGTACCTTTTTAGCTTCAGTGCTAAGTCTCAGATCACTAACTGTCTTAGTGAGAGCAGTTTCTGTGCTATGATTAGCTCTGAAACCCAACTGAAATTTCTCCAGAAGATTGTTCTCATTTAGAAAGTTGTTTATTTGGTTGAAAACCAACTTTTTCAAGTATCTTGATTAGAAACAGGAGGTTTGATATCAGTCATTAATTGCTTAGAACTCCACAATCTTAGTTAGGTTTCTGTTTCAGGAAAAACTCCTGTTTTAAGGGATGTATTAATAAAGTTTATGACCGTGTTTGAAATGGTATTGAAGACCTTCTTAATGAGTGCAGAAGGAACAGGGTCAAAGCATCAAATGGAAGATTTGCTTGTAGCTACAATCCTGCAAAGTTGTGAGTTTGAGAGGCTAGAGAATCTTCTCACTGTTGCCTGCCTTTCACAAGGTTGTCTGCAGAGGTCACCAGGAGTTCTAACAATTTCAGCTCTGATGGTTGTGATTTTATTGTTCAGAAAATTGCAAATTTCTCACACTTAGGGGAAGAGGTTTGGGTAAGAAGGTCAGAGGCAGAGGCTTCAACTCACGGATAGTGATGTTTTTTCACATGACTTCCTTTTGACCATGAGTGGTACCACCTTTAGGGCATTTTTAATTTCTTGGTATAGGGCAGCAACCATTTTGTCAAGCAAGCAGCTCACACTACATGGATCAAAAAAGGGAACTCACTTGCAGCATCACCAGCATCTAAGAACCGCTTTTGCACCATAAAAACACAATAGTGACCAGAGACAGGAATATGAGACACTGGTTAACCCTTTTGACACTACGGGATCTAGGACATTGCCCTGTTGATGAGTGGGTTCAGTTATATGTTGAGTAAGTTCTAGGCTTTCAAGTAGATTCATGAATTCTATAGCCTTGGAGTCAGCACTGTTATTAATGTGAATGACCACTCAAAATTATTATAATTTATTTATTATCATATTTGATGATGATAAGAGCAGTCAGCTCGGAGAATTCTGGGAGAAATGTGTCTCAGGGGCCTGTATATTGTAATGAGTACAGCTGCTTCAGCTTTAAGGACAAGGGCAAGTCATTCAAAGGATAGGGAGAACTTACACAGGTCGACCTTTGTACAGCTAAATAGATGTAGCAATTCCACCCCCTCTTTTTTCCTGTCTCACTGACTGATAAAAGCTGTTATCTGGTGGACATGTCTCAGGGTGGCAGTGTGATTCATGTCCAGTCAGGTTTCAGTTAGGTGCATAAAATCAAGCTTATAATTAACTATAAGATCAGTAATTAAAAATGATTTGTTTGCTAGAGATGTAACATTGAACAGAGCCATGTTTATAGTTCTTGCTGGACAGGAAATTGATATCAAGTTTGAAAGAGTTGCAGTACGAATTGAAGGTGTTTAGTCTTTGGCTGGCCACAACAGGAATGGGAGGGATTACAGGCACTGAAATAGGATTTCTGGGTGGTGTTGGAGATCCAGGATATGAGACAAACACTGGATCTGATGTAAGTGCAGTGGATATGGATGCCAGAGGACAATATGGGGAGGCTCGCGCTGGAAACATCAGCCTGTGATGAAACTGGAGAAAAAGAGCGGGACTCAGGGGTGTGTGTGACAAATGCCACATTGCCTACAGACAGACAGGAAGTGATCAACAAAAGTGTAAAACCTGTTTCACATGTACAAATGGATCCACAAATACGTAAATGTTTACAGAGTAAGTTATGCATATTTGCAAATTGCTCTTTATTTTTGTGGATATGACTGAACACAACACACATTTTCAAAAAATACATGTTTGTGGATAGTGAAATATTTGTGGCTCATGGCACTCACTTGTGGATTGTCCTCTGTGGATTACAACTATTAAAGTCTAATAAAAACTTCCATATGGGAAGACCAAGATTACCAACCACAAAAAGACACCTGTAGTATTGCATATTACCAGATGACTTATTCCAAGGAAAGCCAGAAGGAAGTACTGAGCCTGACAAGTAAAACTGCTGGGTGTCAGGAGGATGCATTAAATGTTACTACACAGGCCCTTTTGGGATTGGAATGAATTCAATCCAATGTAAATAATAAATCAAATGGAAAAAAACATGACTGAGCTCACCTTTTAACATGGGACTCGAGAGTGAGGTTCTGATCTACAATAACTCCAAAGTTTTTAACAGTGGGTACCTCATGCTGAGCTAGAGAGCCAAGAGGAGGTAGAACATGTCCATGAGTGTGCTTAGGGCCTATAATAAGGATTTCTGTTTTGAAGCAATTAAGCTGAAGAAAATTTCCTGCCATCCAATCCTTAACTGCAGCTAGACAATTATGCAGGGAAGATAACTTAGCTGATTCAGATAGTTTGCAGGACAAATACAGCTGAGTATCATCTGCATAGCAATGAAATGAAATATCATGCTGTTTGATAATGTGGCCCAAAGGAAGTAAATAAAGAGAAAATAAAATTGGTCTTAGAATGGAGCCCTGTGGCACCCCATACATAGACGATGCTTGAGAGGAAACAAAGCCACCAACAGTTTGAGTTTTTTGAGATGTGGCTGGGCACTAGTGGTCTTAATATAATCCTGAACACATCCAGAAGATAGAGTACTCTTGATGATTGAAAGCAGGCATGGGGCTACAATATCTAGAACTTCTAATAAGATTTTTGTTAGGTTTTATGTCCAGTGCAATAGTTTCAGTTTATTCTTGGATAGTGCTTTCCTTAAAAACACAAAATATCCAGCTGAGGACAAGCGAAGTCAGACACAGAAGTGGAGGAGTGAATCTTCAATCGAATGTCCTCAATCTTATCTATGAAAAAGGTTTTACAGTCTGCATTTGAAGTGATAGGGACACCAGAAGAACCAGGGTTGACTAATCGATCAATGGTCTTAAATAGGAAACTAGGCTTGTGCTGGTTGGGGTTTATGAGCTCTGAAAAATATTTTAAAAACATATCACACACTTTCATTTTAAGCTTTAACCGCTGGGCGCTGTAGTTTTTAGCAGACATTACTCAAACAGGAGTAACCTCTAATGCTAGATGTTAAATGTATGCTTCAGCAGCAGGACGTGTGTATAGGATTCAATCAAAACATACAGTGTATGTAATTCATTTCATTGTTTTAGGTATTTTCACAGGATTTGTTGCTAATAAGAAAAATATAGATGATCACCAGACTATTATCATGTGAAATCCTGCATTATTTGAGTTTTTTTGTACATGCTTCCATTTGATATCTACCGAACCTCTAACTGAGCCTTTGTCCCTCCCTCTTTGCATCTCCTCCAGGTGGAGCGGTAGGTGGTCTCTTGGGGAGCTGGCTGACAAGCGGCCAGTTCAGGCCTCTGCCTCAGATCCTGATGGAGCTGCCACCTGCCGAGCAACAGAAGCTCTGCAGTGATATTATGGCTGTCCTAGGCAACCTGAACTGGATGGATGCAGCCCAGCTCATTGCCCTGGTGATGGGCAACGCCAGTCTCCAGCAGCAGGTCGTTGCCACACTGCTTAACTTTGTCACAAAGGAACTGAAAGCAGAGGTGCGTTATCAAGACTGAATTATGGTGACACATAATTCAGGAGTCCAGCCTGACAAACACCACAGGACTCCTTTACAATGTGAAGGTTTATTTTTGTATTTAATTGGAAAAACTATGAATAATAGGTGTTAGATTACAGATGATGTCATGACTTTATCACAATAAGCTGTTTGCTATCATCACTTAAAAGAAACCAATCACTGACAGTCACTGTAGGAATTTACCTGCATTACCCAATAATGAATGGATTGTGACCATCGCACAAATAATGTTTTGTACATCAGATGGATGTCAACATCAATTTTTCTATGTTTTTTTTTAACTATGTAACTTATGGTGCCTGGGGAGTCATCTATTCTGGACAAGAGTAGAGTCTCCTTATTTCCGCACTCTGTATCAGGGTGGTTTTGGTATACCTCTGTTTAGGAATGACAGATCAAATAAAACATTTGACACTGCTCAGCTTCTGACTGATTATTTAATTATTTAAAGTTCTCAGGACTGTAAGGGCACATTTTGACCAAAGCCAAAATTATACTCTCCACCTCTGCGAGTATGTGAAGGTCCGCATGATGTAAATTATGTCATCAGAGGGTGTACACGTAGGCTCTGTGTGGATATCCGGGTACCTTCAATTTGTTGTGACTGTCCATGTGGTCACTACGCTGTCTTCTTGTAGATGCTGATCTACTGTGCATATGTGGAACACATCCTCCAAGCCGACTTCAGAAAGTAGTATAAACAGAGCTACTATGCATCCATGGTGGTGGTCTGTGTACGCGTCTGCTCAGGAATATATCTGTGGCTTAATGCTCACAAATTTGTAGCAAGAGTTGGAGAAGATTCAACGTTTCACGTAGGGCTGTATAATATAGGCAAATTATCATGAATCTGTATATTCATTACGTAACAAAATAATCTAAGCTCAGAGGTTGACTCACTAGTTTTTGAGCATAGATTACACATTCTGTTCTCAGAGATGAATAATGATTTGAATAATGACATCTATTTGGCCTTTTCAGTTCAAATGACATGAATATGTGATATCATATTAGGTTTTCTTAAGTCCTTGTAGTAAAACTGTTATGCAGGGACTTTTATTCAAATATTCTGTTGTCCATTTTATGGAAGCCTATTATGGCCGGGAAAAAATACATGAAAAGTTATGCATGATTAAAATAAAAAATACTCATGCCTAATCAAAACTAAGACAATAAGAACATTTTGACTCTGAAAATCTGATATTTTATCATTTCAATTTAGGATCTAATAAACTTGATTTTTTTACCTTATAATTTTGATTTAGTGAGTCAAACTTTTGACTCATCTCAGAATGTTGACTTCATATCTTAAGTTGGCTTAATGAGTCAAAAATTATGACACAGTCACTCATAATATCGTTGTGTAATGTTGACTTGTGTACATTTTTTTTCTTTTCATTGCAAAAATGAGCTTCCATACTGTTCTCAATTTACCACAGATTTTTTTTATTGTTGTCTCAATATGGAGGCAGTAACCTCGCCAAAGCCTCTTGCCACTCTATGTAAAATTTACTAGATCTGCTGTTGTTTAATGTGCACATTGTTCATCCATTTTTCATGAGATGAGCGAGACAGAATTAAAAGGATATGGAGATGTCAACTAGATCGTCGACGATGTTATGGGCAAAATTAAAGCTCCTTTTCAGAGGCTGGTTTGACTTTCAAGAGAAACGGAATCAAAATAATCACAGGTATTAAAAAAGAAAAATTTGAATTGAAAAGAAAATGAACTAACATAACTAACATAAACTGCTCTGTTAAACCTGATAAACAACTAGACAGTTATCTGAAATCTTTACTCAACATTTCACTAAGATTATTTACTTGATGAAGATGACTGATTTCTGCAGTAATCAGGGCTGAATTTGGTCCTGTTAACAACATATAACCTATAATTACTGGTCCAACCACATCTCTCTCTCTCTGTGTTACGTCTCTTGTTCAGTGATGTACAAGTCATCAAACCATGAAGTATTATTTTAACAATTACAGCTTTATTTAGTATTCAGTTACGTACACCTGCTGCTACAATGAGTGTTTTGACTGCAGCACTGTCAAATCCTGATGCCAGCTGTATTTATTGAATGCTAATTAAATGAACTTCAGGTGTATCCATGCTCTCTGGAGCCTGTTTTCAGTGAGGGAGGCTGTCCAGCGTATCTGACTGTGCTTCCAAATATTTGAACATACAAGAATAAAAGAATGACAAATGTAGAATCAGGTTTTCTAAACTTCAACCTGACATTTGTGTGGTAATAATTGGACTACTAAACCTCAGGAGGCCTGAAGTCTCTGGGTTCACTGTTGATTATATTGGTCAATTGTTTTTTAATTCTTTGTGCATAAATATAAGATGAGATGACAAGGACCTTAATGTGACACCTACATTATTACATAATCTGGAAGGGCCAGGAGCTAAAATGTAGTTCTAAAGCCTTTATTATTTCAGTTCATTAACTAAATAAATTTATATCTGTGACAGACTAACAGACTAGTTACTAATCGATGCACAATGCACAGGAATGTACAGACCAGTATGAATTCTGCATAAAAGATCAGATTTCATTAATCTAGCAGTGGATGTCCATTTAGCTGTGAGGATGAAAAGCCCTAACATATTGTTTCAGCCTCTCAGAGAGAGATGAAACATGTAAAATGACACTGTGGGATGGAGGCTACTGCAGTAGTGGGGCAGGACAAACTGGTCCAGTGTCTATCTGAGGAACTGTATCCACATACACATATGGACATAAAACAGTTTCATTTCTGTAAGTACAAGTGGTAGAACCTGTATTTTTGTCAGTTAACACTTTGCTTGGTGACATAAGCGCTTATGAAGCCTTGGTGAGAACTGAATAGTACTCCACAATAGGAAAGTAATTAAAAATACTAGTTTTTCCCCACACAAGTAAGAAAGCCAAAACATCTCAGTTTGCTCAAAACAGATTTGTTGCTTCAGTTTTAAACACTAAAATAGACTTCAAACTGTGAAGTTGTGACTAAAATGTCAGCTGCCACCACTCACTCTCTCTGTGGTGTAGCTTCTCTAAAACACACCTGGTGAAACTCTAGAAACGGAAACAGATTGGTAGGACTATCTTAGACTCAGCAGCCGAAAAAGCAAAAAAAAAAAACAGATCTGGAACAGTTTCACAGTTTCAAGCCAGCGAGCAGAAAGACTTATATTAGAGATACCAGCAGTCAACTGTAAACCAGTTTTGAAGTAGAATGAGGGGATTATGTGATGTGAGTTTATTGAGCATATTGTATGATCATAATGTATGATTATGCGTCTTTTTCTGTCACAAACCAAGCAATGTCTGGCAGATTTTTTTTATTCATAAAAACATTTTTTGGGATATGGATGTTTAAATGACATTACATTTACTTAGCAACAACATATCCAGCCTTTTATATTTTTTCTAATAATGCAGCATAACCCTGTGTCACAGAGGAGGGAGACGGAGCACTTGTCTTGTTAGAAGGCACAATAACAACAGCACTATGACAAAGTCTAAAGTTGAAGTTAGTGTTGAGTATAGTGGATATTGTACCATGGATGTAAACTGGGTCTTAATGTCAGTTTTGGCCAAAATATCTACAGTTTAGTTTAGCATAACATTGTATCTAGCATGGACACTGTTAAATCAGAATCCAATGAGCCCACAGGAATGAGTTTCAGTAGTTAGTCTTTGTAACTATCAAACAGTTATTTGTAGATTAAGTTAAAACTGAACCAATGAGTCTGATAGTTGGCTTAGCCTGGACTTGTTTCAAAGCCAATGAAAGCTTGTTTTTCTGTGGCCCCATTTAGATTCTGGTGCAAACTTGTGGTCCCACTGAGCATACTTGCCGTGTGTTTTCTGTAACATTAGTGCAACATAATGCCAAACTATACTGTAAGTGTACTGGATAAAAACAAGAACTAGGTTCCAAGAACCAGACCAAGAGATCTTACGGCCAACTGGGGACATCAGAAACAAGCTGTAAACACAACACTGACATATTATCATGAAGTTGATATGGTGAACTTTTAGCAGTTAACAATTGCTTACACACATAGAAAATAGAGCAATATTATCATTCATAGTCCTATCTCTGACCTAGTGACCTTTGAGCTCTGTTATGGTCGCCACCAACTCCTGAAGGAAATGTCTGGCTCTTTAGCTGCTAAATACTTCACTATGTTCACCAGCTAGTACCTTGGTGGCTTACAAGTTGAGGCGCTAACCATGAATTGCAATTCATCTGGTCCAAATCTGTTTAGGGGCTTTGTTTTATATCATTCCCCATCTTTCTACTGTTCGCTCTGTAATAAAGGTATAAAAATGTCCAAAAGATACTATATGAAATGCCAAAAAAAAGCTAGTTAGCTAGCAACAGGTATTGTACAGTATTTTTGCATGGCTGCATCTGGACACTGATGAGAGCAGTGAGACTCAATCAAAACAGTTCCAGGCGTAAAACCAAGACAACAAGCTGAAAGACACTAAAAAGCCCCGTAGCACTGAGGGAAACTATTAGATGGTAATGCTCTGTGGGTTCATCACTATGAGCAACACCTTCACATTACACCTTTGATCCTTCACTAAAATAAAATATTGATTAGAGTTTTAAACTAATCCCAGCTGGCACCTACAGTATCACCCTGTTTCAGTGTCTCCATGGTCCTGTATACAATACAGATTAGTAAGAAGATCAGTGCTTCCAAATCCTGCACCACACCTCCATCCCATTTGTGATCTTGACAATAAGCTGCTGAACAACAGAAGGGACTCAGTGACTCTGGGCTGGTTGCTCTTCTGTATCATTGCTGGGATTTCACATGCCTGATGACAGTAAATAGATAAACCTTAAGACACCCAAAAGTCTGAGTCCACTGCATTTAAATGATGTGAAACCTCATATCCAACAAGATATGAGCCCATATATAAGGAGAAATCGTTATGGGCATAGTGAAGGCCTATAACCATTTTTAAAAGATGGTATCAACTTAGTAAAATGAGACCTCAGAGTAAAGCTTCTCAGCTCCACTTTAAGATACTTGATGAGCTCATGAGTCGGCCAACCACTTTAACACCATTTACAGATGTATTCTTTTAGTATTCACTTACATTTGTTCTTATATTCTTATTTATTGCGATTACTATTGCTGAACAAAAGCTCTTAAGAAAAGTTTGTCACTTTGAGACATTTTCTTATTTGTTTTCTTGCTGAGAGTTAGATGAGAAGATCGATACCACTCTCATATCTGTCCATTTCATATGAATCTCCTGCCAGGAGTCGATTAGCTTAGCTTAGCAAAAAAACTGGAAAAAAATAGATTGATTCTGTCCAAAGATGAAGAAAAAAAAGCCTTCCAGCAGCTCTAAAGATCACGACTTAGGGAACACATTATATCTCATTTGTCTAATCCGTACAAAAAAATGGTTTTACAAAGTGTTATATGCAGAACTATCTCTTGGCGGGGTGCGGTGACTTCCTAGAGTGTTGTCATCACCACACTCAACAGAAAGTCACAACTTGTAGTTTGTACACTTCATTTTTTGTATTGATTAAACAAACAAGTTATAACGGGTCAATTAGTGAGCTTTAGACATTCTGGCAGTCAGGCATTTAAGCTGTTTTTTTTTTTTTTTTTTTAACCTTCGGACAGAAACTAGCTAGCCATTTCCCCATTCCCAGTCTTTCTGCTAAACTAACTGTCTCCTGGCTCCAGCCTCAAATTTTTAGAACATATATTAGATTGTTATTAATCTCCTTATCTAACTCTGAGCAAGGAAGTGAATAAACTTATTTCCCAAAATTTGGAACATATTTAACATAAAATATATAAAAATTATCTGTTTCCACCTTTAACGGGCCAGAACTTAAAGCTTTTGTCTTGGATTTCAACTTTTATAGAGTGGCTGATTTTGCCAAATTCCCAAATTGTTCAAAATCACAGATTATGTGTATGCATGGAGCATTTTAGGCTGCATTTTTTAAGACCTCTTAACCCACTTTTAGGAGTCTGGTTTAGTGTCTGTTGTGTGTGTTTTAAAAGACGAGGCCACATCAAATATGTCATCAAGGTATATGACAAAAGTACAATTTATAAAACAGAAAATACACCGAGCGGTATTGAAATATAGAAATATTACCAGTTTGGAAAGTGCTCTGTGAATAAATGCATTTAGGCAAAAGTAGTGAGACAGTGTTGTAGTGCTTAAGATTTTAAGAATATTACGCGTGTCTATTTAACAGTGTAGTAAAAGCTCAAAAGGCACAACTGTGTGGAAGGAGATCAGGGCCAGAGTTTTGTAGATATTATGAGGGGGAAAAAAAGCTGACACTGAATTCCATCACTATCAGAAATCGCTACCCATTTGCTACCTAGTGTACTAAAGTAAGATTTTGCCATTTTATTTGAATGTTTAAACTAAACGTGTAAAATTTCTGCAAAGCTTAAAAATTCCCACAATGGAACAGAAAAAATATAGCATTCAAAGTCTACCTTTAGCTAAAAAAAAAAACCCCACAATGCATAGCTTTGCCTTTGCTCCTGAGACGACAGATGTGTCAAATTTGTGAAGCAAGTAAGAATTCTGAGATTCAAGTCAAAATTCTCTTGTCTAAATCTATCTGATGTGATCTTTTTTTCTCTAACAAGTGCAAAATGGGCTAGAAGTTGAGGAAAGCTTCCCAGTGCTGTGCAACACTCGTTTGAAACACTACAAGAATAAAATGTCTCATAGAAACGCTATCAGAACAGTCGATTATTGAATTCATTGGTACGCTTGGTAATCTAATTAATGCTAAACACTCCTCAAAATGTTTCAATGAGAAGAAAGGCAGTACTCAAGCAGCAAAAAACACACAATTTCAAAACTTTGGAGCTGCAGAACACTACAGAGAAGCATTCAGAGCCTCCTGCACCACCCGCAACATGTCGGCTAAGGTGCTCACAGTGTGAGTACACACACATACAGTACAGGCAGGTTTAAAGCAGTGACATATTAGTAAAGCTGTGTGCCAAAAATACATTTCTTTTCATTTACATGTAGAGTAAGTCAAATAAAAAAAGAATTTACACTGTACAATACATCAATTCCAATCTAAGGTGAGACTAGGAGAGTAAATGTGTGGTAACGCTGGTGCTGTGTCGAGTCTAGAACTGATCAGAGAGGAGATCACACAGTCTCTGAGACACAGAGTCCCTGCTGGTCCGGAGGGTGAGACGGTACATCTGAACAAAAAAAAAACACACACACACACAGTTACACAATATATAGATATATTATGGTTCAACACAGAGTTGTGTGTGTGTGTGTGTGTGTTTACCTTTACCTCTGCTTGTTCATTGGGCTCCAGTCTGAGGAGGCAGCCCACCTGAGTGCTCTTAGTGTGGATGACTCCTGCTCCAACAAAGTTTGCAGGATTGGGATCCACCCCATCCAGCAGAGCTACACCAAAGCCTAAGATCTGCAGGAAAAAGAGGATATGATTATATGCACACAAGAAAGCAAAGTGATGTGGGGGAAAAAAATCCGGAAATTGTGAACCAATCATATGATTACCCCATCAACTTAATTTATAGTGATTCAATTCTTCAAGTTGCTGATTCAATTCAAGAGTGATCTCCAGAATTCTTGGATTCTGATGTTACAATCAAGGTGTAGTCAGTCCCTCCAGGAGTATTGAAATGTTGGGATCTCAAGAAATAAGGCATATTCAATGAGTCACTGCATAATTGGGCATGCAGTTTTGTCCAAAACGCACAATATTTCCACATAAATTATCAAATCAAGAACACTTGCAAATGTGACTAATTACAGCACAAGCTAACATCTAATAAAAGTCAAACCTCTAAGTTAACAGGTGAACTGGCACCTCAAGGATTTTCATTCCAAAGAAGTTGGCTTCTTAGGCAGCTCTTGTTCCCAGGCTGTTGCTCACATTCCACAAATTTATACCGTACCTCAGCAAACTCATCTCAGCATTTCTAAACTGAACCATCTGTAACACAACAAACACATCTAACTGTTTGATGCGAGCATGCTCCCTGGGAACACATGCACACTCACTACAGGGCCAAAAGGTTCATTAAAAATACTCTATATGTGGAGTAACTGGATCCTGAGTCATGATTGTTATACCAAATTCTATCTTGGCTGACAAAGTCTATATGCTACCAAGTATTACAGATAAGAGATGGACACAAACTGCTCATGTTTATGAATGTACAATCTGAAGTTTTATAAAAATATTATCTGTCTTACGCAAATAATTACAGTATATACACAGGACTATCTGTGCATTCCAAAACCCCCACTGAATTTAAAAAATACTGTTGTTTAGTGGAAAAATAACAACAAAAAAGGTCAAAAACTGTATTGCAATTTTTCTGAGAAGCTGCTATATATTTAAAAAAATGAGGCATCCTTTATGACTGAGACATAACTAAATAAAATACAAAGACAAAATGTGCCATAACATCACTGATTAAATAAGTGGAAAAGCAAAAGTGGAACAACAATAACCAAACTTGGCACTTCAAACAATCAATTCATTCAGGCACATTTCCTCTATGATTTTAAATATCGTATCATGTTTTAGTGGCTCACATGACAGCATGTCATGTCGATTTTCACACAACCAGCTGGTACATTTGTAAAGGTGTCTGAAGAAGGTTTCCTCAGAGGATAAATATTTTACCTTGGCCTTGGTAACATCAGTGTCCATCGAGTGTTTGGCTTTGAAGATTTTCTGAACCTCCTGCTGAGGACTGCAGGGTAGAGAGAGGAGAAGATTAGTTTTCTGACAATAACATTTGCAATGGAATCCTTTCTATGACAAGGCCTCTGCAATAAATACTGCCGATGTGAAGCTCAATCTGTTAAATGTATGTTGATACTTGCATTCATACAACACCTAAATTCCAAGAGAGGTCAAAAGGACTTTACAAAGCTTTGTTTTCACATAAACTATAGGTGAGGTTTGAAAGGATTTTATAGTCTCATCCAGTATCAAATCTAGGGCTGAAATGATTCCTTGAGAAACTCGATTACTAAAAATCATCTTCATTTAATCCATGTAACTATATACAGCACATTGTTTGTCGCACGGATGATTACTATCGCACAACGCACTTACACTGTAGACACATGACGTCAAGAAGACGTGATTTGATGGCGTGGATTGCAAAATGGAGGAAGAGAGAGAAAACAGCGAGGGGCGAAGAAAAGAGACAGGCCAGAGAAAACGACAGGAAGCTGAAACAAAACAAAAACTCTGTACAGTGTAAGTAAAACTGAACTAGCCTACCACAATAGCATGAGCGGACCCGACAGGTAACGTTAATGTTAGCATTAGCATTAGCATAGCATCCAATTACTCAATCGATGGAATTATCGGTAGAATACTCAATTACTATAATAATCGGTAGCCCTTACTGAATCCACTGAATGTGTATCTGAGATCCTGAAACCACAGGTGTAGCCTGCTTACTGCTGCACACCTGATTCTTCATGACCATTATGTGTAAAATCTGCGGAGTGTCCCTTTAACTTTCATTACAGTTTATATAATCTGCTGCAGACAATGTTTGTCATTTAAACTGGCACACTCAACACCAGCTAAAAATGAATGTTTTGGACAATGCTAATAACAAAACATATCAATAAGAGATTTGTTAAGCTCAGAGCTCAGTGAATCAGGATATTTTATCCACTTAGTTGGAATCAGATAAAAACAGAACAAGAAATGAAACAGAGCTGCAACTAATGATTATTTTCCTCACTGATTAATCTGTAGATTCATTTCTCTTTTAAATAGATTTGTCCATAAAATGTCAGAAATAGTAAAACACTCTTTACCCAAATCCCGAGTTGACATATTCAAACTGCTTGATTTTTTTTAAACATAAAACCAAAATAACCAAATTTTAGAAGTTGACACCAGTGTTGTTGTTTTTTTTTTTTTGGCATTTTTACTTTTATTTTTGTACAGCAGATATTTTGACTTGTCACAGCAGGAAAAGCTTCGTTAGTGTGTCCCAGTAGTCCCAGTAAGTCCTGACAGTGTGACAGTGAGTCAGCATGCACAATACCAGGAAACTGAACCTCATTCATTTTATTATCTACATATGTGCTTTTCCTACTGTCACAAGTCAAAATGTCTTTTGTAAAAAAGAAAACCATTACTACTGCAAATGTACAGTTTGTGTAATTTATGTAGTTAATGCAAAAACACATGTCAACACATTTGGGCTGGAGCACCAATGCTTGTAGAGGGAAATGTTGAGCTAAATGTTGACCTATCATAGCGGGCTGACTGAATGCCATTCATGCTCTTGACGTGAATGCACATCTCTATTTGACTGTGACAGTACACAGAAGCATGAGGGGAAGTTTTCTCCTGCTACACTGATCATGTAAAGTGAACCTTACGCGCCGAGCTGTTTCCAGCGCTGGAAGAAGTCTTGGGATGTCATCTCTGTGGGCTGAAAAAACTTGTTAAGCATCACAGGGAGCTTCACTGCAATGTTCTGAAGGGCTCCACCATATCTGTCCACACATATACAGAATCAGACATTAGCTTATATAATTAGCTCATCATGTCAACATTTTTTAAAAAGTCGCATTCAGGCACCAACCTGAACTGAATGTTGAGCACTGGCGCGTCGGTGAAATCGGACACACACTCGATGTTGAGGATCTGCTGTACCTGAGCGCCACCTTCTATTATGGGGTCTACTGTCTTAGCGTGGACGTTCAGCTGTGGAAGCCATGGTTAAGAATTCTTCTGATACCAAAATTACGCTAGTATTCATCTCAGCACACCTGCAGAGCTGAAGTACAAGTGTACTGAGGAGGAACTAGTTACTTGTGTTAAGTTAACTGCAGCACTTCCTGTGGGTTAAAACATGACTAATAATCTAACTAGCAGCAGAAAGGATATGAGTGTTGAGCGTGTCCTGACTGACCACCGCTGAGGAGAAGCTGAGGAACTGGGTAGATGTCTTGTTGCCAAAGAACACATACATACGACCTGGGGTATGACAGAAGATAAACACTTCCTTTAAATTCTTAAAAAATACCAGCAAAATTGATTAAATCTAATGAGATTTCCCAAAACAGAAAGATACACATTTGATATTGTAAATCTGCTCACCCAGGTTCTGCCTGTACTCAGACTTAAGTCCAATTTGCAAAAGCTGGTTCTCATAGAGAACGCCGTTGTTCTTGCAAACGAATCTGCACACACACACATAAAGAAGACTTTTGAGAACTTGCATTTTTCACTAATGGGGCAATTTAGTCCAAAGCAGCAAATGCTGCAAACTGTATTTCTCTGCTGATTTCATCAACCAAGCGCACAGTGTGAGCCCACCTGGAGAAATTTTCCTCAGACACATCCATGGAGGCAGGAGTTGAGTTGTCAGAAAAGACATCAATCAGCAGGCTGCCTCCTGCTGAGGGGGTGGAGTTCAGATTCAGCAGGTCTGTGAAGGGGTGGGTGGAACTCTGGGGGGAGAAAGTCAGCAAATATTATCTTTGACATACAGTAACTGCACACACAGCACACCAAAACCTCAACCTAAGTTTTTACATCAAACTGACATTAGCATTTTCCTCATTTGTTTAGTAAAGGAATATAAACTATAATAATACCACGGCTGTTGTGCATAGTTTTCAGTTTTTCACAATAGAATAAACTGTTTGGACAAATTTATGGAAACAGCATCTCAAGTATCTGCGTGGGTGTTTCCATCAGCAGCTGTTCCTGCTACGTTTGTATTCCACTCAAAAAGTGGAGATAGTGGAAGTGAATTAGCCTAGCTTGCTAATGTTAGCACTGATTCTATCTAGATGTGAATAAACATGTGTAACACATGGACATGAGTCAGTAGGAAACATTCTACGCAAAATACTTAAGCATACAATAACACAGAAATAGCTTAATGATGTGTGACATAGAGGCATTTCCCAGAAAAATCCAACTGCATGGTTAGTTAATACACTCACTGAGCACTTTATATATAACACTTTCTATATAATGAAGTGCTCAGTGAGTGTGTATAAGACAAGAGTAGTTTCCACTGCAGTGGTAATTAATCAAAGATGTAAATCAGTATACTATGTGTTGCTTCTAGCTACAGTATCAGTATACCATGGTCCCAGCAGAGAGCATGATGGGACTAGAGGAGGCAGGGCGGGGCCTGTTGGTTGGGAGAAGGTCTGTCATCAGTGAAGGAGAAGACTGAAGGAGAAAGAGAAGGAGCGGGACAGAAAGAGTAGAGGAAGGATAGAGGGGTGAAGACGGGGAAGGAGAAGAGAGGACAAGTGGAAGTGAAGATCAAGGAAAGGCTAAAAAACGATGGAAAATAAAGGCAAAGGCCAAAAGGCTGGAAACCAGTAATTATCGATACACAATAAAAAGAGTATAACTGTTATGATGCACATTTCTTCGCAAATGAAGTGTCACTGCAAGCTATTCCAGCACTGTGGAGTTACCTTGCTCGTGGCCTCGCTGCTCTCGCTGTGCTCCGTGCTGCCGTTGACGTTCCGCCGGGCGTCATCGATGTCCGGCAGGTGGCCTGGACCCTTCTTCCTCTTCAGCTTGGCCAGGATTGAAGACTCTCTCTCTGGGAACGGAGGCATCTCTTCTAAGACTGTGGCCTGGGGAGGGACAGAGAGAGTGAGGGAATACTGTACACAGACAGCTACTGCACCGCTGTACAATTAACAATTTTAGCAGTTTTTCCATAAATCGTTTGCTGACACACAGAATCAAATAGATTGTGATGCATTTCATCTCATGATCAATACAGTCACTAGATGACACTGTGGAAAGTCACTTTGTATTAATTTAAGACACTGCAAATGTATTCTATGACTCTACTGAGTGTGTGTGAGCCTGTTTGTATGTTTTCAGTATTTTGTCCACTCCCTGCAGAAATCACTAACCAATATATCTGTGCTGGCGATGCAGCTGAGCCTCAGGTACTCCACGGCTCTCTGCTGAAGCTCCACATCAGCGTTGCGGAGCTGGCTGTCTGAGCGCAGGACGTCCTGGATGGTGGCCTTCACTTCTGGAAACAAGTTAATGAACTTGATGTAGGCCGACAGCAGCAGCGCCCGCGTCGGCACGGAGCACAGGTGGAACTTGGAGTGGAGAAGGTTGAACTGGACCAGAGGGCTGAAGGAGAAGACGATATAAAACAGTGACAGTAAGGCTTCTTATCCTTCAGGTCAACTCTATGCTGATAATTCCACTGTATATTAAACCATACTCGCTAATAGACAACATTATATTCCTCTAACTTCTTCTACATGTTAAACACTGCACCGTGTTCGGGTTTTTTGTGGACACTGTTTGTACCTGGAGCGCGAGTCACCAGCAATCAGGTTACCAAATTCTCCCAGGATGTAACCTCCGACTTTAACAAGGTTCTCATGGCAGGCGGGAGCCTGTAGTGCCTGCAAGTGTTCACAAAGCATGAGAGCAGTGGGTTAGAAACAAAAAAGAAGAAATCACACAACACCATCTAAGTGAGAGTTTGAATAGAATGGGAGGTAACCACCTAGCCAGCATGTCCATGTGGACCCAACAGAGTCGAGTAACAAGGATACAATTCCTCTGGAGCCCATACTGTTTCCCACTGCATGGGCTCCTTGAGGATTTCTTGTGGGTAAAGTGTAATCAGCTCAAAGGGTCTCTTGATTGCCACTGATCAAACTTAATTCCTAACAGTCATAACTCTTTGGTTATTTCTCTACTACTTCTCTTTCTTTTTTTTAATCCAATGTTGTTTTTCTAACTCTTGGCAAGAGTCTGATTCAAATAAATATTTCTCTTAACATAAAGTGCTCACTTAGTGTAAAGCAGGCAAATATTTACATTTGTTATACAATTCAACAGCTGAATAACTCTGAAAATACTTGCATCACAGCTTTACTTTGATGGTTTCTGCTAATATTCTGTAATGAAGCGCTCACTGTGTGCTCCCAGTGTTTTAACAGAGCACAAAGGGGCCTTTGTGACAGCAGGAGCACCCGGAGCAAGCGAAGGACTAGAAATCACCTTATTTAGCCAATACCTATCATTTAAAAGTACCAGAAATGGGACAGTATGGATTGGAAAAATACATTTGTTTTTTTAAATTTGCACCTATGTAGTAGGTTTTGGCCAGATCATTAGCCCACATATTCTAAAAAAATATATACGATACATTTGCTTACAACACTGATGAGGTTGACACTGAGGGTGCGCACTGACGGTAAAGCTGATCTGTGATGGCACAAAGCTCCATACCCACCTCAAAAACAGTTTTGGCAGCGTAGCCTTGGACATCATCTCGGTTTATGACGATCTGGATGACACGATACCACACCTCCTCACTGACATAGTCCCCGGCGATGCGGATGAGGTTGAGGATGGTGTCCACGTACCAGGTGTAGTCGACAGCGTACTTCTCTGCCAGGATGGCCACCTTGAGCACCTGAGGAAGAGAGGCAACTGGCTGAGGGCGAGAGTGGAACACAGGGCAACTTTGTGGTGTACAGGCCTGAATGGGTGACCCACTATCTCCTCTCTGATGGAGTAATCAGCCGTCTCTAGGTAGCTCAGCATCTCTGCCACGATCTGCTTGGCGTTGCTGCGGTCACACATGGCATAGAGCAGATCCACAGCCCGCTGGCGCACGCTCACATCTCGCTCAGTCTGTGTAGAAAACACATATCAACACAAGATATGAAATGACACTTGCAACAGATCTTAGATTCCATACTATTGGATATCTGTGAAAAGAAGGTATATTTATGTCCTACGGAAATTTAACTGGACAATATTGTTCTTAAGGGTAAAGAACATTACTGAAAGTATTTTACAAACAAGAGATTGTGCAAGATATACATCCAGTATTGTCACAGACAACAAACATTGTAGATTATAAATATTTAGAAATTTACCAACAACTTTATGGGTAATGATTCATCATATGTGAAACTGTTTTCATGCATCCATAAAGATGGAAAATTTGGGCAGAATGTGGTAAATATGTAAAGGAAGCAAAGAGGAACTTTACACTATATGAAGTTTTTATATATTAAATTGAGATATTGTCATAAACTAATAAGACTCCACAGAATAAGACTGATGAAGAAACATTTGTGCTTCAATGTACAAGTGATAGAAGTCCTGGGTGGATGGTTTGGTTCAGTAATTAATGCAGCTCTTGATTGATTTTTATTAGAGGATGGATCTCAAATACCAAACATACCAAATGTGCCTTCTCAGTTATTATGATGGCGTGATAACAGCACAGGAAGTAGCTGAAGGCTAAACATTTGAAATATAAGGTGAGTCTAGTGGTAGAAAAAGCATTGTACGAGTCTGTGCTTAAAACATTAAAAGATTATTCTTCCTCCTACGACCCTTTTTTTCTGGACCTACATAGAAATTGAAAAAAATGCCTGTTTAGATTTTAATCATAGTTAATGTGAATGTGTCTCCTGAGAATGTGACAGGTTGTCTTTTCATTTTACTATTTTTTCCTACATGTCTTGTAATAATATTTACTCTTGTGTTCCTGGAATGATATAAAGAGCTCCACATTTCCTTAAAATCAATAAATATAAATTGGAGGACAGACAGTCTTCAAACACAAAATTAAATTTGCTGATGTGAAACATCTGGCATGTAAACATGAATATGATGTGCAGGTTTGGTTTGGCATAAAAATATTTTGCAGTTTCTGTTATCAAAATTGGATTAGTTTGAAACTTAGACTAATCTTCACATAGATAAATTACTGTTATCACAATAAGGCTGTTATGAAAAGTTTTATATATTGTATATTCTCTAATCTTATGATGTTTAATAATATGAAGTTCAGCTGTTCTGAGGAATATTCACATACAACACTAGGTGGCAGTAAAAAACTATATCAAACAACTGAGAGAGCATTTTTCTTAGAAAGCCTTTGTGGTTAACAGGACAGAACACAGCTAGAATCAGTTCCTATAACCACCCTGTGGGTTGGAGTCACTTTGCATTTTAGTGTGACACACTGCTGCCATGTATTTACGTTTAAATGAAAGACAAGATGTTATAACATGGACAAAGGAATTAGGTAAGATGGTTAATTTAAAGTCTTTACATAAAATATTTTGCAAATCCCTCTTAAAATCTAAAATATTTATTTATTAATTGGAAAATTTATTGATTATTTTATAACTTTATTACCATTTTTAAATGTAAATTCAATAACTCTCTCTAGAACTTGTGTATAAAAAATAAACTAACCTCAAAAGGTCCACTTACTAGTTTTTTGAAGCTCTCAATGACCATCCTTGTGCGGAGACAGGAGTTATGATTTCCGTTATAAAGTGGTTATGAAAACATGGGATACAGTGGAAAGTTCCAAAAAGATAGCAAGTGGACCTTTGAGTTGAGATTATTATGTTACACAAAGATTGTCCATGCTCACTCTAGAACTTGTTTATAACTGCAATTATTCATTCATTAATTGTAAATAACCATTGACCACATGAATAATTATTCCAGTTTCATATTTCAGACTCCTGATTACCACTGGTCTGATGGTCAAAACTAAAACAAAACATGGAAGACCAGAGAACTATCAGGTTCTGAAACAAGTCATCCAAACCGTACACATCATTTTCACATTAACCTGAAAACACTTATCAAAGGACTCACCTTAAGAGCGTTGATCACAGTTTCTATATGCGTCTTTACTGCCTCGTGAGAAAACTCAGAGCTGGCCAGTGTGCACATGCTCTCCAAAGCCAAATAACGCAGGTTGGTTTCCCTGTGCTGCAGAAACTGACCTAGCTGGTTGCAGGCTCGAACCAACAGGGTGGGCTCACTGAGAGACGAGATACAACAATTAGCGGGAGTGTTTACATGCAAACACACATTTCAAAATCCAAAAACCCCACAAGTGCTGCACAACACAAGAGTTTGAACTGATGACAGTTGGGTTTGTCCTGTGACCTTAATGTGAAGTTTTAAGATAAATCATATCCAAGTCAGAGCACATTCCTCTGTTGTTGGTGTTATTAATGCAGCGTTACAGTCTAGAGTCTGCTACAGTTGAACTGAATCTAATACAACTAATGGTGGAAATCACTATTTGCTAAAAGCCTATACAGTGACCTGCGGGTAAAATTCCTAAGAAATTTAACCCAAATTGACAGTGAATCTGACCGACCTGTCATGGTGGATGATGAGTGAGATGGCTTCAAACAGAACAGCATTCTTTGCGTTGGAGTGCTGGACCTTCTTGGACTTGGGCGGCTCCTGGGCTTTATTTAGGATGGTCTCCAGACATTCTGTCAGACGACTTCGCAGCGCTGCATCCTCTGCATCAACAAAGGCTAGGTTAGGTTCATTACTTGCATAAACTCAGTATAAGGTCTACATTATGAAATATGTTTTGATATTAACAGTGAATCAAATCAACCTCTGGGTTGTTAGTGCTTTCAGCCACTGTGGGCTTGTTGTTTCAGTTTGCAGTTTACTCTGTGCCCAGCTCAAAGTAGTGGAAAGCTGAAGTAAACAAGTACCTGATGAAGAGAGCTGAACATCTGCCAATCTAAAGAGGCTCAGATATTTTTGTCAGGAGTCAGCAGACCAAAGCAGCTCTAAAATGTGAATGAATTTTTGACTGGCTGGTTTTCTGCTGGATGTGTAAGTCATTTTTCCCGCCTCATTATTTTTAAGAATTTGATAAACTGACATAATTTCTACTTTCTGTCATCTCATAGCCAAAACTTGCATTATGCAACTTTATCCTATTTTTAAACAACCAAGTAATCAAAACCTGGCAGTTTTGTATTAAAGACTGTTGGAATAAACATCTCAGAAATGATGCGTGCAGCCATCATTGGGCAAATATGCTTGTTTTCTTCCTTTCTGAGAGATTGATACCATTCCCACGAATGTGTGTTTAGTACAGAGCTAATATTTGATGTGTTTAGCCTAGCTTAGCATGAAGACTAGAGGCAGGGGAACATACTTCTGTCCAAAGTTTTCAAAAAGCCTACCTACACCTCTAAAGCAGTCTTATTTACATAATGTGAAATAAGGCAGTGTGTGTTGCCCTTTGGAGGTGTGAGTAGGTGTGTTTTTTTCCCTTTTCTGACAGAGCCAGCTGGCTGTTTCTCCTTGACTCCAGTCTTTATTTTAAACTAGACTAAATAATTCCAGCACTGTACTTAATGATATAGATCTTCTCATCACACTAAGAGGGAAAGCAAATAACCTGAATATTACCTTAAAATTTAAGCTCTGCAAAAATGGCGTTACTCTGTATTGGAAGATTTGTGTGAAAGAATGTTATTAACTGTCAAGCAAGAAGTTCCACAAGAGCTGGCCGCCGGCTAGACAGCTGACTACTATACTGGGATTTGCAAGCATCTAATGTTTCAAGCAGGAGGATGATGCTAGAGGGAAGGCAATGGGATTCCCTAAATCAATAGTTTTATCCTATACCCACAGCTAATTTGATAAAAATATGGCCATTAGTTACCTTGTGGACAAAGCTGATAATCTGACCTGGCAGTAAAGAAGAGGGCAAACACCAGTAATGTCAAAAACTGGAATCATCAAATCAAGATTGATATGGGAACCATGAATATCCATATCAGTTTCCTTTTCAATCTGGATAGTAGTTGGCCAGATATCCAAATTGTTGGAAAAACATTGAACATCCCTTGCAAAGTTAAGAAGAATCTACAGTAGATGTAAACAACTGTAAATGCAAGAATCTCTAACGACTGCTGCTCAAAGTTCCAGGTGACAGGACTTTATCTTTCCACCTGACCTAATTTTCTCTTCCATAAACACAGGCCTGTTCTGTACCATACCAGGTGGAGGGTAGCACTGTAGCAGACGCAGTAATTTAACAGACAGCCAGGGTGCAGCAACAAAGTAGTATGTATAGTCCTGGAGGTCGATGGATGCTGAAGTCACAATCTGGACAAGCAAGGACAAGATATCACATCAATAGATGTCAGAAACACATTTTACCTTTAACATCAGTGAGATGAAGACACTGTGTAAAGCTACAGATTGACACCCACCCTGCTCAGCCTGGCTATAGCCAGTGAGATGGATGTCTTGAAGTCATCAGGACTCTTCTGAGCCAGAGTAGTGATAAGGCTGGTGGCTGCTGTTACCACTCCCTAAAAACAGACAGAAAAAATACAGACCCACTGACATAACATTTCATCATCCAGGGAAAATATTTTTCAGGTACACAGAAGTTACAGAGTGTGACTGGGTCTTAGGATAGTAGTGAGGCTTACCAGGTGCTGATCATTGAGCAGATGGACCACTCGGGCTGTCCATTCACCCATGGGTACCAGGTCAGGAGACGTCCTGTTGAGTCGTAGCAGACATAGTGCTGCACTCTGCTTCACACTGTCCATGGTGTCCCTGCTCCAGGCAAGCACAACACAACTTCACTCATCATAATCCAACACATTACATACAATATACTTTTCAAATGGTCACTTTCACAACTTCACACTTCAAACCTGCAGTATGGAACTTTTACATATAAATGAACGTCTGTTACATTCAAGCCCTTGCCAAATGAGTTCACGCAATGCTGATTAAGTCTATCACCGCCAGATAAATCTCTCTGTATTTCACAGTATACCAGAGTTTATTCTGCTGTCTGGTTTGACATTCCCTTACTGGCCAGATGAATGCATACTGCACATGCTCTATGGGCAGAGCATACACACAAGAGAGTTCCGCCAGGTGAGCGGCTAACTTCCAGTTAGCTCTCTGCTAAATTGAATGGGGATAAAATAATTTAATTGTGCAGCTCTTCTAGACCTTCCAAATGATATCGGACCGAATGGATCAAATTCTGATAGTGAAACAAGTCATTTCGTGGGGGCTGATTGACACTTAAAACTTAAACAATTTATCCACCGTTTTACAAAAGTAGCGACAGAGTAGGCTAGAGCGGAGCCTATGACGTAGTCACGTGTCCATAGGGTTTTTGTAACTACTCTCACTGCCAGAAGGAGGAGACAAAAGTCCCGCACTCCGGCCTCAAAAGTTTGAATCCTTAAGACTTCAGTCCTGATTGATTTAGTGACACCTATAGTTACTGGTGGTAATAGCTACTTTGTCAGAAATGCAACAGAATAAGAGCAACAGGTGTATCTGATTACAGCGCAGCCAAACAAACTGGGCTGAAAGGATTCACTGTGTTACATTGCTTTAATAGGAATAAGTATAATTTCTATCATGCCATGAGTAACTACCATCTGATCTCATGCTCTATGCACAGTTCAGTGGTTTTCCACACAACATAATGGCACACTTATAAGGAACTGTTTGCATTGATGGCGAGTTGGAGGTGTACACAAACTGAGCTTGACACCTGCAGCTTAGCATCCAACATCTCATTTCAGCTGTTTTTTCTTGTTCCATTTATCTCTTGCAAAAATTAAAGAGTACCTGCACCCAATTTAATAATCTGGCCCGCCCTGCTAACCTATAACTATATACAGGCTGTAACTATAAAAGTGCATGAGACCGCAACAGATCTATTTACAAGAAACTTCTACCTGTTGACTCACAGAGGCCTGTGCAGCTATGTTTTCCCTCGTTCCAAACCCTAGTGTAGAGTTTATCAGAGTCCACTGAGAGGCCACTGAAGAAAAGTGCTGAAAATGTGTTATTCTGTTGATGCAACAACTTCCTGCGGTTGCTTAACAACAAAAGCAGCAGCAGTAGGAAATGTTGGGTTTGCATTAGCCATATCTTACTGTAATACAGCTCTGATACAATGTTGGGAGAGTCAACAGTTAACAGAGAGGCCTCTATCAACAGTAACAGGAAAATAAATGCACCACCGACAATGAAAACTACCGTATAGAAAGGCACTATGAGCAGAGTGTATTTGTGCACACACCCTGCCACCAAGATGCGGGGAATATCTGAAGCGAAAGCCTCAGCCATTTCTCTGCTGCCCACGTTGGCAATGCAGTGCAGTGCCAGGTTCATGAAGGTCGGGTTGCGGCTGCTCAGGTCATTCTTAATGCCGTTGTTGATTAGACGGATCAGGTCGCTGTTGGAGTTCACCAGCACTGAGATGAAGAGGTAACCCTGAAAGGGAACACGGTAAAATGTTGATTGAAATGATTGTACAGTTGCTCAAGAGACCATGTTATATTATTGAAATACAATGATTTCTTAATTTTCATAAATGTGTGAGGACTGTGTGTTTCTGTCTACTTACAATTTGTTTCTCTGTGTATTTGTTGGAGCTGAGGAGGTTGACAGCCTCCATGTGTCCAAAGTCGATATCATGGCCCAAAAGAAAGATGAAGAGCAGCTTGCAGACATACTTTTTCTTACTGTAGCCGTCTAGAGCCTTGTCTCCTATCCACACACGAGCACATACGCACACACGTCCACACCCACACACCACAAAGATGGATTTGAATGTCTGAATGAAGTCACAAATGCAGGGTTTTCAATGATCTGACATTGTGAGCACAGTATCAAAGAGGAATCCACATTAATTTCCCATTTTGATTAAACTAAGCAGAACTCAAGTCAAGGAAAGGAAACAAAGACAAAAGTCTCCTTATTTTGTTGTTCCAGAACACTGCGTGGTGATATTTTAAAACAGCTGTAAAATATGCCACTAATTAAAGAACTTCCCAATAATCCTAATATATCATAAGTTCCATTCAAGGTAAGAAAAAAGTTAATTATTTGTCTTAGGAATGCCCTGTATGTGGGGATCTTTGTAGCTGTTAGCCTATGTTAGCAAGGTAGAAGAATTTGAGGCAAGCTTAGTGGTTTCTAGTGATCACAACAAACTCTGCAAGCTACATGGTCAGGTTTAGGTAATAGATTGGAAACACTTTCAGTTCTGTTAACTTTAAATGGGGAACTAGAGAAGCTTCAGGGGCTGGGGTAAACAAGGCAAGTGAAGAAGACACGTTCCAGGGAAACAAAAACTCCTTTCTACTGTAGTTATAATGATGTTTATTGAGATCAAGGTTTGATTTGTGTGTGACTTTAAACAAGTGGTGTAACTTTTTTTGTAGGAAACTGGTGATAGCAAGCATGCAAATTCCTACAAGGACTTTCCCGGGGTCATGTTCAAGTCAACCTTTTATTTTCTTAGTTTAGTCCAGGATGCGTTTGTCATCAGAGGCTTGTGATGAACAAGGACTGTGTTTCCGTATACACACTTTGCTGTTTAATTTGTCAAAGCTTTGAGCAGTCAATATCTGCCCATTTTCAGAGGCAGACGTCCCAACACCATGGCACATAAATCTCCACATTATCAGGCTGGTGAGTTGAAAAGAAAAAGTTTTAAGTATGTTGGGTAGTTTCCAGTGTCAGCTACTGACAATATAAACGAGTGGTCGTGTGATTTTGTAGTTACAACCCCTCACACGCTTTAGGTTTCTGATCTCAAGGACCACTACCCGATAGAGGGCATCATGAAAAGAAGGGTATGATTACAAGAAGGAAATAGAACAGGGTTGTAATCTCTCCATGGAGTTGGATGGGACTGCCTGTGATAGTCTCAGATTAAAATGTACAATGGAAAGGACAAACACACCGGAGAGACAATCACAGTAAAATAAACACAGTCGAACTGTGGGCCTGAAAGCCTTGGAAACCAGCGGGGGCAGGAGAGTAGATACTAGAGGAAATAAAGGGAGGGCAGAATGCTGGGTGCTATGGGCAGAGAAGGCAGCGTCATTCTGGAGCAAACTAATTTTAGGCGGTGTGGAACAGGTGGCAGGAGAAACAACACCAGCGGCACATTAAGAACGACACATTGACAGTGAGGAGTGTGAACTTTTAACGGTGCAGACACAGCAGCAGTCATTAAGAAAGTCACAGGGGCAAAGTCAGCAGCGACAGGAAAACATGTACCATAGAAGACAAAGGCTGTAAAGGTTTTCATGATTCCAGGTGATCGGGATCAGCCTTCGGACTGAATGATAATCTGTAGAATCCTGGCCCTCCACATGCTTCACTGTTACTGAATGTTAGCATGGATTTGTCAGAATTGTTAACCTACCTTTAAATTTGGAACGGATATTGGCCAGCTCTTTGTTTATCCTCTTAATCTCTGCTTCTTTACTTTTACCTGTGAAAAAAAAAATCAAGATATTTTGCATGTTATATGTTGGGTTAATTGAGGACAGTGGAGCTCCATGTACAGACATATTAGCTATATCACACACACTGAAATACTGAAACTATTAAACTACCTCTCATTTACAAAGAAGTATTGCATTCACCCCCCAAAGAATATGGAGACTTGTTCCTGTAATTATAGCTTCTGAATCTCATAACGACTTAGCAACATCTGTGTGTTGTAATTATGAGATCAGTATCTCATAACTATGAGATCTTTACCTCATAATTAAAAAAAAAAAAAAAAAGCTCTCTCACAAATAACTATCAAATCTGCATGACAATATTATCTCCTAACTACAAGAAAAGAATGTAGCCACAGGAACTGAGGTTATGGGTTGTTGTGGCAGTAGGGTCAATTTGGAAAGGGCACACTGATGTTTAGAGAAATGTTAACAGGAAACAGATTGGTTTGAGCAAATCCAAAGAAGGATATCTGTCCTCCAGTTTGTCCTCCTCCTATCAGAGAGAGCGTACACGCTACAACCTCTTCAGCACAGACACTACATCAGCATTAAATGATAGCCACAACACTTGTGGTAGCTATATAGCCTCTTCATTAGGACTGCATTTGGGTCCAAGTGTACTTGCTGACAGTTGCTAACAGCATACACTGTAACAAGAAGTCGTTTTAAAACAGTGAAATGACCTGCAGGAGCTGAGACTGGTGGACTGAGAAAAACAACAAGTAGATGAGTGTGAGCTGGTTGTGTGGTTGGGACTGGACATTCCCAACAAATTACAATGCCTGAGCAATGTTGGCATACAAAATGTTGTTCACATTAGTCGGTGACATCAGTATCTTAAAAAGCCTCAAAGCAAGGAAGCAAATTTAAGCAGATTGTGTAATCTCTATCTTCTCTAGTCTCTCAAGTGGTGATGACTATTCACACTGTCCTTAAATCACTTTCTCTAAATTATCAGGTAAAGATATCATAATTACAACATGTTAGTTTTCATAACTATGAGATGAAGATCTTATGATTACAAGGTCATCATGTCTGTGATATAATTTTGCCATAATTACAAGAATGTAAATCATAATTATGAGATGTGAAAGTCAACTTATAATAATCTCCTCTCTAATGTTTTTACTTCAGTGAATGCAATGTGCCTCTCAGTCAATCACTTTCAAACTGTCAGCAGAATTCCTAAAGGACGGTTTCACACTTCTTTAAGTCCGTCTTAAAACAAGTCAGGTGCCCAAATGAACATTAAAAGGTTTTTCTTGCTGTAATTAGAGCTGCAACAATTAGTCAATTAAACAATTAGTTGTCAACTATCAAATTAATCACCAACTATTTTGATAATCAATTCATCATTTTGAAAATAAATGTCCAAATTCTCTGATTTCAGCTTCTCAAATGTGAGTATTTTCTTGCCTCTTTAGTCCTCTATGACAGTAAAGTGAATATCTTTGGGTTGTGGACAAAACTAGACATTTGAGGACGTTATCTTGGGCTTTGGGGAAAACTGATCAACATTTTTCATCATTTTCTGACATTTTATGGACCAAACAACTAATCAATTAATTGAGAAAATGGTTGACAGATTAGACAGATGCTGTAATCATTCCTCATGTTCATACTGACCATTAGAAGATCCCTTCATAATGCACTTACAATGTAAGTGATGGAGGACAAAATCCACAGTCCTCCTTCTGTGCAAAAATGTATTTAAGTTTTGAGGTATTTAAGCTACTATGAAGCTTCAGTAGTCCAAATTACTCAAATCAAGTAGATATCTTTCAACGTTACAGTCTATTTAGTGCCAAAGTCCCTCTTTTTGTTACTATACTTCCACTGCTCAACAGGGAAACACTGTCTGAGGAAACACAAAGAGGGAATTTGATACTAAAAAGACTGTAAATGTGGCAGATATCCACTTGATGTGACTAACTCAGACTGCTGAATGCATTTTTACACTAAATGACTGTGTGGACACACTGTGGACTTTGGCCCCCATCACTTACATTGAAAGCACATTTGAAGGGGATCTTTTGATGGCCAGTATGAATGGGAGGACTGATTACAGCGAGGAAAACCTCTTTCACTGTTCATATAGACACCTGACTATTGGTTTAGGACACACTTGATAAATTGTGAACCTGCCCTTTAAGCGCAATTCTGACATGCTTATTGAACTCTCGCCCATGCCTAGTTCTAGATCCTTTATTAAATTGTATTTACATATAAATACACTGTAAAAAAGGGGCAGAGGGAAAAGCAGAAGGGAAAGTGGAAATGTTAGGCAAATGTTTGGCAACAGTTCTGCCTTATAGAAATACATTTGTGTTCAAAGTCAATAAGACGACTGTGATTCTGGGTTAAGGGAAAAGTTAAGGGGGAAGTTAAGGGAAAGATAAATAATGATATTTAGCATTTTTTCACCACTTACACTTCTGAAAAAGTTTTAGACATCTTAGCAAAAGCCTGTTTAAACCCACTTCCAAATTTGTGAACCCTTTATTCTATTTGTAGAAACTGAAAAAAGGGCGATTTCACTGATATTTCTCCATTCAGAACACATTAAACCAGTTCCGGTTCAAAAACCATTTTGAATTGTCAGATCTGAACAAGGCTATATCATAATTAGAGTTGATAAGTCTTAGTATAGTGTTTTTTGATCTGGAACTGGTCTAGAGTGCTCTGAATAGAGAAAAAACAGTTTTCACAAATAGAATAAAGAAAAATCTGTGTTTTAATGACTCTCTGGAGTCTTCTTGGCAATCTAGTCCAGATTTGACAAGTCCAAATAAAATGGTTTTTGATTTAAACCGAGTCAAATGTTATCTGGATCTGGGGGGGAGCAGTGAAATCGCCCTTTTTCAGTTTTCACAAGCAAAATAAAGGTTTGACAAATTAGGAGGAAGGTTAAAGAAGCGTTAAGGCTTTTTGCTACGATTTCTAACACTTTTTCAGAAGTACAAATGGTGAAAAAACGGAGAACCAGCCGCTAAATATCACTGTTTCCCTCAACTTTTCCTTTAAACCCCGATTCTAAAGCTAACTTCAGCGTCGTGTGAATAAGTGGTATTTGTGTATGTGTGTGGTCATAATGGTGCCTGTAATTATGTACAAATCTTCTTACACTAACAATTGGGCAGTTGCCTAAAACTGACAGCCAGTTCTTGTAAAGCTCTGTAGTTGGACGCTTGAAACCGATGGGGAAATGTAAGCTTTAGCTGGACGTTTAAACCCACTTTAAGCTGGACATGCTGGCAAAATCTATATTTAAAATAGACTCGAGCTGTTCATTACGTTAGCTGTGCACGTCCATTTGATGTTGGCGTTACCTGAAACAGCCTTCACCAAGTCTAACGTACTGCAATTGCCAGTCGCAGCGTTGCCCAAATATTTGGTAATACAGTCAGTGAGTCATCCAGACCGAGCTGGAAAGTGAGAATTTGTTGATTTCTGACAGAAAAACTTCACGAAAGCTATAAAATGAAAAACCCTGAAACTCTACACTGTAATAAAAATGCCAATTTGGCGTTATCTCATCTCCAGTTAGCGGTGCGGTCCACGCCCTTCGACATGACGTTAGCTACTGGAAGCTAGCAGCTAACGTTAATTAGCTAGCCAGCTGAGTGGTTGTCAAAATCCACTTTCATACGGTGAAGTTACCAAAACTGCGGGTGGAAAGGGCAAGAGACACACTCTTCTTCTTGACTGAACCTATTCCCGAAAACACCCGTCAGACCTCTAATGTTGGCCAACGTTACAATAACTTGTTATAGGCTAACCAAGAGCTGTGTATGAATGTGATAAACAAACTTACAGTTCCTGATGTCAGAGATGAACACGGCCAGGCCACGCATCCCATCCCCTTTAGAGACCGCAGGCATTTTGTCCGCTCCCTGTTAATGTCAGGTTTTCTCTGGTGTGTAACGATAAGTCTCACAGTATGGAATAACTTTGTTTCAAAGTTGTTTTGCTAACCAGCAGTCAGCAAGCGACTGAGACAGGAACCAGACAACTGCGGCTGCGTTCAATACATGTCGAGCAACACCTAACAGCAGGGCTGTGTATGGAGTCATCGGAGTGCCATAAAAAAAGAATAAATCTGTGAAAGAATAAGCAAATACATGTAGAAATATAAAGAGGAATAAATAAAAGAATAAATGTGGAAATATAAAGACAAACAACAAAATATAAAAGAATAATTATAAGCATTTTCATATATTTTCTCATTCATTTGTATACATATTCATTTATATATTTTTAAAAATATACATTTATTTATTTTTATATAATGTCATTTATTTATTTATTTATTTTTATTTTTCCTTATTCTTTTCCATATATAAAATGTGATGTCATAGACAGCAAGTCAGCCATTTTTGGAGGATACCATCTCCTGTACACTGTTACCACCCATCTAGCTAGGTAGTCTCAACCCGTTCAGCTTGGTGTAACTCTGTTAAACTTCAATTTCAACATGGTCGTAGGTTGTATGTGTACAAGTGTGCGGTCGAGAGAGAGAGCGTGTGTGTGATGGTGAGGCTGGCGACCAGAGCAGAGAGTATGAAGTTAGCAGTATAGCTGTGAACTTAGCAATGCAATGTGCGTACAGTTTAGGCTATTTGTCAGTGAATGAATGCTACAACTCCTCAAGACCCAAGCCAAGTTCCCATGTTTTGCTTGCCACCAGCTGATGAAAGTGAAGGGAGTTAGGAGATACCATGTTGTTATGCTGAACATCCTTACTGACAGTTGGGGCACAAAATTAGCACGAGCCAAATACTGGTAAAATATGCAAGTGGCTGGTAGATTTGCTTCAGTCATCAGCTAAAAAACCATGGTAATCTATTGAGTTGCTGTCGTTGCTAGGTATGCTATCCTGCAATTCATTTGAATTAGCAGTCCTTCCCTCCACATAGTCATATCATATCATATCAAAGAAAACAATCACCATCAATTGATTTCTCTATTTCATAAGTTACTTTAACAACAGCATGTCTATAATTTCCAGCATTATTTGGGTCTTTACTGGGTTTACTAAAAGGTAAATTAAGTGCACTTTTCCAACTTTTTGGCATCAATCCTTCTCTCCATATCTTATTAAGTAGTTCCAGGATGATACTCAGTACTTGATCAGATAATTTATGGAACATAGCATATCTTAGTTGGTCCTGTCCCATTGCTGTGTATCCAGTGCCATGTAATGCTATTTCTAACTCACTAATTGTCAGCTCAGCATCAATAGTTGAGTCATCATTATCTTTTTTTCTTAATTACATTGCGGCTTTCACTAAGACCTTCCTCTTTCCTCTTTTTATGCAGATCGTCCAAGTGATTTCCACTGTGTATATTGGCAAAGCTCTTACCCAATACATAGCCTTTTCTTTCTCAATCCTCTAGCACTGGAATTTTAGTGTACTTCCTTTTTCCACTAATTTTCTTTAACATTAGCCATACATCACGTAGTTCCACTTCTCTTCCTATAGTAGAACAGTATTTCCTCTATGTGTTATTCTTGCTGGATATGATAATTCTATGAGTCAGAGCTTTTGTCCTTCGGTAGTCTATTAAGTTTTCTTGATTCAAGTTGCTTCTTAATACTCATAATGCTTTATTTCATTCTCTAACAGCTACATTCTTCATTCAACCATGCCACCACTTTCCTTTTCCCAGTTATTCTACTCATGGGTATGCTTTTCAAAGCATCATTCAAACTTAAATTAGTTACTATAGAAGCACATTCTTCAATATTACCATCTATCAAAATCAAATTTGCTTTCTCAGTGTGGTATTCTTGAAAATTTCCCACCATTTCTTTAACATGTACCTTTCTTGGGCATGCACATTGATATTTATAGAACAAAAATTGGAAAATGATTGCTTCCTATGCCATTAGCCTTCCATTCATATGAACACGCTATATTTCTAGATACTAACATTACATCTAGACATGATGAACATTTCTGTATACATCTAATCTTGTTCCTTTGCCATCATTAAGACAGACCAGTGATCTTTCCTCCAACAGTTCTTCAACCACATTGCCATTATTGTCCGTGTGTTTACTACCTCAAAAGCTATTATGAGTGTTAATATCACTGCAACAGATTTCTCTTCTATTACTATGTTCAATTGCATTAAACATTTCGACACTCAACTTCTTGCATGGATTGTAAAAGTTGATTATTTTGATTGCATTGAAGTGTGCATTACACACTTCAACAATTAAACATTCCATGTCTGCTGGTGATTCGAAAAACTATTCTATCTTTTATAAATGTAACACAACCACCACCTTCATTGTCTACCCTGTCATGCCTAGCTGAGGTTTATCCTGGTATAATAAAGTCAAGATGGGGGTGTAGCCAGGTTTCTTGTATACATAAGATATCCGGTCAAGGTTCTGAGTCTGATACATATCTTTTAAATTCTTGACCATTAGCAATGAGGCTTCTCGTGTTCCACTGTAGTAAATGGATCACTATAAAAACTATGTTAATCATTACCCCGGGACCCTCCATCAGAATTTACTTTCAACATTTCATGAATATCTTCTGCTCTCAAGTCTTTAATATCCAGTGCATATCAGTGAATATGCATTCACCACTGTCTTAATTCTACTTAATTCTACTTTTTTTCTCTTGCTTGGTAGCCACATTAATAATTTTACAAATGAAGACCATGAAACTCGTTTGATCTACCCCCAATGAATCCTCTTTTACCTTGCATTTATGGGAACATCAATCTGCTGTATTATTGAAGCTCTAACTGCTCTAACTGTCTTCTTGCTGCATCCTAGGCTTACTAGTTCTCTGGGGTCTAGGGCCGCCACTTAGTCTTCACCACTCACCTTCATATATAACTGTTCTTTGTTTTTCATCATTTACTGTCTTTAAAGCTTCTAACCTACAAGGATATGTTATTGATTAATCTGTATTTCTTTACCTCTTTTGCTTTAACACACCAGAGAAATAATTACACAAGGCTTGAGAGAGGCCCTTGATTCCTGGGGACTGGGAAAGGAGAGGCAGGTGGCCCTGACTACTGACAGTGGGACCAACAATGTGAGGGCAGTCCAGCTGAATGATGGGAGAAGACTGTCTTTGGACACAGGCTTCACCTTGCCATAGTCAAATACAAATATTTGTATTCATTAAACAATTTGGTTTTTTTGAAGTAATTATATTATTAATAGCCTAAAAGTAATAAATGTTTAAAATTGTGTGAAGTTTTCAGAAATGGATGGTGTTTTTATTAACGTTTGAATTAGCAGGCTATAATATTTCTGTAACAGCAAAAAAGTACTAATCTGCCTTTACAGGCATTGTAGAGAGTTCTGCTGAATTTGGCTTTAGTGGAGCATAGAGGGACTTGGTGCCACCTGCTGGCACAAAACTGATGTGGATATCTGTGGAGTGAGGAAACTGGCAGGATATGATTAGAGAGGCTTTTAGTTTAGAGATGCTTCGTCTTCCATTAATATCGAACCAGTACTATTGGCCATGGTCAGCACCTCCCTAACAGGTGTGCATTTCCCCTATTCTTTCCATTCTCTGTTAGATCTCTGACATTAGATCTCTGATTATATATTATATTTTCTCTCTCTCTTATTTTTTTTTTTAGACATTTCTGTATATTTTTCAGCATTTTGATAAGCATTTTGATAAGCAGTTGACAGAATTCAGTTCATTAATCTCTGTCTTTTCAGACATCCACTTCCTTACAACCCTCACGACTCCCTTGTTGCATGTTTACCCCTACAGTTTTGGGAAGGACTTCAGAGCCTGCAGAGCTGCTCCCCTTGCAATTATCTCCAGTCAAGCACCAGCAGCAAAGCCCCCAGTCCACATCAACAGCATATTTCTAATTAGAAAGGTATATTGCCTGTTCTCTTATTTAATAGTTTCTATCACTTGACTTTGCAGCCTTGAAGTTTCTACTTGCTTCATGAGTGCCATTATGCTTATATATATTGAGCAGTGTGTAATGTGTTAAAGGGGAATTTGAGGCCATAAAATGTTGGTATGAGCTCTTGCACTCATATGACGTTTTAATTCTGGTTCATAACTTCTAGCAATATTAGAATATAAACCTCATTTGGGTGTAAGAGCTAACACAAACATTTTATGGCCTTATAACATCAGAGCCCCATTCTTTGTCTATAGAGCAGCAAATTTTGCATCCTAGTTACATCACTGATTGGAGGGTTCTCCCTCTGATTTCTAGCTTTGACTTAGTGATGCATGTTCACAAATAATGACTGAACTTTCCTGGAGTACAGGAAGAACATATGTGAATTTTTAAAATGGGTGGTATTCCCCTTTAATCAAATGACAGGCTATTATGCTCAGTTATTACTGCAATTTAAACTGAAAAAAAATCAAAAATCTCTTTTGCCTGAATTGCAGCAAAATAGTAGTTCCAAGGTAGTAGTGGTCACTAGAGGGTTTAAACACCACAACTACCTTTTGTCATGTATACATATGAGCCTTATGCTTTTTAATCCCCTACATATCCCTGCTCTTTCATTTTTCTGTGCACATTCAATATCCCTAGAAGGAGAACCATTTGATTTTGGTGATCCCACAACCTGTCTCCTAACAAAACATTCAGGGCAACTTTTCAAGTTGCACCAGATTATATACAATTTCCCAAGCTGACATTAAGATTCATGGATATATACACAACACACATATACACACAAACACTGTCATTCACCAACAGCATAGTTTTTCCATGATTACACTACTTTGGGCACTGCACCGAAGTATTTTTTGCTTTTGTGCTTACTTTTCAATTATACTTAATATCACAGTCAAATGGCCTATCAAAAACAAGGACAATGCATTCGATGTATCCATATTGTTTTTCAGCTGGACAAGCCATTGCTTTGTTGAAGGCACTACCTTCAATGTTTCCTTCCCCAACTGTCCCACCAATAAGCTTGGATCAATAAGTGAGGCACTGTTCCATGTTCTTGAGGTGAGTTTGAGTCAGTGTCAGTTTAACTGAAATTAAATTGATATGCCTGAGGTTTAATTTTGTTCTACTTTTTGTCTCCTCTTTGTTGCTCTCAGCCATCGGAGGACCCCAGTATGTCTCTCTAGAGACGGCCCATCACCAGTCAGGTCCTGGTAGAATCTATAACCTCCTCCTGGCTGTTGATGCACTGCCGCTGATGACCTTACAATGCCCTTTCTGTGACAATGGGTGTCTGACAGTAGACTGAAGGTTGCCCACAGTCTAACAATGCAGTAGGTTATTGAATCACCTGTTTGTTTTTTCAGGAATTTGCACAATAAGACTGTTACTGGTGTGAAAGCTCTTTCCAGACTACTTTCAACAGTCAATAAATGTTGACAGAAATTTCACGTGCAGTCCTGATTGTGATTTCAGTAAAAATCAATTTCCTGTTATCTGAGATTAAGGACTAGTTTTAAATTTAATATGGGTTTAGGTCTGCCTATTTCAAGATGAGTCAACTTGTTTCAAGTAACAGCATAATCACACTCCACTATTTTACGTAATTAAATATTACGTAATATTCACTTAAATTAGTGATTTATTTTCTTGGTGTGTGTGTGTGGTATAGTGACATTTAAGTGCTTTCACTTCTATATTATTTCCTTATGCACAAACAAAATTGTTTATCACATTAACAGTATGAAACTAGAACTGTTACGATGCTATGCACACAACACCATTATAACACAATGCAAAAGTACTCAGTTAGCTACATTTTACATCTCAAGTTTTTCAGCGTAAACACCACAGAAATTTCCCTTTAACTTAAGGTCAACACTGTAATATCTCACAGCAGTTAAATGTAATAGATGTAGCTCACACATTTCTGCATAGAACATACAAACTATCCCCACAATACCAAAGGTCGACCGTCTTACGCCAACTACAGGAGTTAGCTACGCTAGCTTAGCTGAAGAATTAACTCACCAAGACGTTATAAAAGAATAGCGAACAACACACAGGCCCCTGGATTGGTCACTCATTCACTCTGCTTGTCTGCTGTCTTCAAGATTCAGTTTTACATAGACATATAGGTGTCTTAGCGATAAAATCAAACATTTTTTGACCACCCTTTGAATTGGTTTAGTTGAACCCGTTGTTGATCATTTGTAACAGCATTCTTTGGCTGTCAATCACAGTCTATCAATCCACACAGGTGTCTGACTGTTTACAAAGGTGAGAAATATGACATTTAGCCTAACTGCAATCACTGACTGAAAATAGAACACAGGAAAAGATGGGCTAGCATATGTTGAATGAACCTGCTTGGCCCACTGACTCCAGCCAAATTTTAATGAGCTAAACGCAGGATTGTAGTGTTGCCGAAATGCCGAACTGGTTTGCGAGTCAACATTAGCAAACTTTGCTAGCCCACTGACCAAACGTTAGCTCGCTAATCGGACAGGATTTGGCTGTGGAGATGGGACATTCATGAAGGAGCTGAATCAGTTTCAGCTCATTTAAGTGTAACATAGTTATTAACAGGGCTGCCAGCTCTCGCACACTGACGTTTACTGACGTCACGATTATATTGTAATTTATTCCCATGGATGCTGCTCAGAGTAATCTCAGAGGAGGAGCAAAAGTCACCCTCTGAGTTGTGCATTAGTCCTTGATTTGAGATAATGTAGGTTCAAATGATCTGCTTTTGAAGTTGATGATGATTACTCATTCCTGTATAAGATTACAACTACATCAGCTAGTGGTGCTACTGAGAATAGCTACCACTTGAACCTGTGTGTAATATAAACAGGTGGGACTGGAATTAGATAGTTGTTGTGAGGCCATTTCATTCATCCAAATTGTTTGTCCTTTGTTGCAATTGTTGGTTTAACCAGGTTTAATGATCCAAATCATATTGTGATGTGTTTTAAGGCTATTTCATTTCTATAAATATTTTGTCCTTGTTTGACATTGAAGATGGTCTAGTAGCCTGCAACCTACTACCATTTTAGGCTACATCATTTTTTATGAATATAATTTCATATATGAAATAGCCATTCTTGTAATAATCATTTCCTGTCTTGATCCACCCAATTATATACAGTTCTTGATGCATTCTTGGATTTCATAGCACCCTCAATCTAACTAATCTAGACTAGTGCAGGTGGCTGTTTCTTAAATTAAGAACCACCTGCTTAATCCAAGAGGTTTGGTGGTGTAGAGAGGCAGAAATGAAAGCTTACAGCCTAATATTTGGGGAGGATAATGAAGCATTAATTTATTTACTTCAATTCAACACCCACATATCCTGTTAGTGTGTCCTGCACTCCAGTTCTGCACTTAAAGTGTGTGTTACTTTTGTATGTTTTCAATTCCGTTTCGGATGTGCTTCCTGACAGGAGGTGAGTTGCTTGACGCACAGGTCCACACAAAGACATTATGTGTATCTTTGGAGAGGCATAATTTCCAGCTTTCAGAGGAGCCTTCCTATCAGCCTTAGCAGTGATTTACTGCTGCATCTGTCATCCATGTGAATTATTTCAAAATTATCCATGCTGACAGGGCATGGCATAATACAATAAAGCAACAAAAATGAACACATGGTTGCAAATTACCTTGCACAGAGACCATACAGCGTTACAACGCATTTGACAAACCTCTCAATGCTACACAAAGGGCTTTCTAATTGTATAAACAGAGAGCAGATGGATCACACTCTTAAGATTGGTTTTCATTAAGCTTCTCAAAGGAGCAGAGCTGCATCAAGGTCAGATTTACCTCTCAGAAAATCCCAGCTGCAGACAACTTGTTACTTATGAACCTGCATCAGTGATTTTCTTCTCAGAGGGTTGCTGAAGGTCAGATCCGGCTGTAAATGTATTTACATATGCCAGGACTCATGTGGAGCCTCCTAGAGACAGGCCACTGTTTCAGACAAAATTAAAGAGCCACATAGAGACTTCCTGTCTCTTGATATAATTACAGTTACTCATCATACCGGGGTTATTGCATGGAAAAAGTGGGCATATGTGTAGAGAACCATACCCCTATATAAATTGAGTTATATAGGAGTATGGTTCACATGTATTTAAAAGAAGAAATATAAATTTGTGTTTTTACATATGCATAGACATCATACTGTCATCCATGCTTTTTAGGGATGCGTGCCTCAATGGCTGACAATGACAGGTAATCCACCACTTTGGTCCAGACTGAAATATCTGGATAGACTGCCACCTAATTTTGTACAGACATTCATGGTCCTGAGAGAGTTCCCCTTGACATTGGTGATCCCCTGACTTTTCACCTGGCACCACCGGCAGGATACAATTTTTACTTGTCCAGTGAAATATATGAACATCCACCAGATGGAATGGCTGAAATTTTGGTAGATTCAGTAGATTTAGATACAGTAATACATTTTTCATTTCATTTCATTTTCTGTAGTTCTCTTCATGCTGATATATGTTCTGTGTCTTTCTGATAAGTTTGTTTTTAATAAGTTTGTTTTTAATAAGTTAAATAAGATTTTTTGAGAAGATGAAAATTAATTTATATTTTCATTTCATGATTCACTATCAGCATTCTAAAACCGACCTGAATCTGCACTCACTGTTGTTACTGACTCTGAGGGATCTTCTTTGCATTTTGTTTAGTAAGTTTATCACTTTTTCCGCTAACTCGTGTTAGCTAGCTAGCTAACCTAAGTCTACTGTAAAACTCACAGCCCAGTTGGGTAACTTGAAGGGGTTAAGAATTTAATTTGGAGTTAGCCAGACAGTACTCTAAAAGTATTCTACCCAAAAATAGTATTTTCATATGAACATTAAAATGATCAGCCGGTGGGGTAATATTGTGCCTGTAAAAACTCAAAATGAAATGTATAAGCTAACAGTTGAACAAAAGACATAGATACAGCAAAGGTAATCACAGAGCTATCATAGTGCTGCATGACTTTTGATTGTCGAATGAACCAGCTATTTCAGGTACACACTGTAGTAATTGTTCATGAGTAAAGCAGTAGGACATAATCTAAAATATCTTTCAATAAAGCTTTGTAGTACAGCTGTATTTAGTATTGCTCAGTTATATTGCAGTTATCAACATCAAGTGTCACATCACAGACATAACATTTAAACCTATCACTTTTTAGATTGCCATACTGATGTGTTACTCATTGATGGATGTGAGCTGAAAGTAAGGTGCCATCAAGTTCAGGAAATTATGATAGTCCTGACATCAATCTGTTCAATTTTGGTCACTGGGGGCCAGTCAATGAATAAATAAATATGGGCTTAACAATATTAGGAATCATCAAGCTGTCACACCACAAGATCAAAGTAAGTTTGCTTTTGCAAACAAACTCTTGTAGTGAAAGACAACAACAGTAGCACAATGGAGCCCAGTGATGTCAGTACAAGGAGAGGAAAGAGGAACACCTGTACCTAAATGTATTGTTTTTGGTAGTAGGAATGTTCTTGCTAAAGTCACTCAGTTAGTTTATAGATGGGATATCAGTTGAGCAGGTCATAAAGACCAAATTATTGGGTGTTAAATTAGGTAATTTGCTCTTGTGACTTGATCCAAGTGATCACATTGGATATGTTTATATGCACACTAATATTCCACTATTATTTCAAATATTCTGAATTTGATTCAGGTCATGTAAACAGCATATTCTGTCTGAATATTCCAAATTAGGACTTATTCCAAATGTAGCATTTACCGATTAAGACATGTGGGGTATGCCGGTATTATTCTGTTTTAGGAGCTTTCTTTGGACATGTATACAGTGCATTCAGAATATACGTCATAACTGAGGTTTTTACCACAGTTAACAACACACGACTCTCTTTGCCAGTTTACCCCAGCGCAGGCAAAATGACATGCTGGAGCAGGACGGCAGACAGAGGAGAGGAATGTGAGTAGAGTGCACCAAAAACACTCAGCAGTGTCATAAACATCATGGGACAACCAAGGTACTGGATGTGCCAGTAACTATAAATTTATAATATCAGCCATATCAATATCAATTATAAATATCAGGCCGCAGCTCACTAATGTTTTTCACCTCTCTGGTTTACTTCACTGCCTGCAGATATCTTGTGATTCCTGTTCCCACTGGAGCAGAGGGAAACCCTGAAAACCCTCTGCATGTGACAGGAATAATAGTGGAATATTCATTTTCATTAGCCATGTAAACAGCTTAGTAGGAATATTGTCTTTTTCGGAATAAGGGCAAAAACCGGAATATTTTGTGCATGTAAACATAGTCACTGTTTCCATGATGATAAAGGGCACTGCAATTTCAAGGAAATGTTCCACATATGTTCCATCTTCTGTTATGACTGACGTTGTTCTGACTGACTCACTTGTTGTGTCACACTTGGAGTACTGCCCAGTCATTTAGCCGAATACTGCTGACAAAAAGAAACTTCAGGCTGTGCAGAACAGAGCAGCCAGGTCAGTTTTTCAATGTTCTTTCTCTGATAAAGTATCTGAAATGTGGTAGCTAAATTGAAATCAAGTCTTCTGTTATTTATCAACATTTCTATTGTTAAAAGTTAGTATATACTGGTTTCTGTCATAGGTATAACACACATCAAATCAGCTCTGGTCATGTTATCTATAGAGCTTCTGCTGCCTGGAGTCTGCTCCCCACAGACATAAGACACATCAAAAGTAGATTTTCTTTCAAAAAGTCACTAAAACAAAATCTGTTGAAACTTACAGAGATGTTACTTTTAATTATTGCTAATATTCTTTTTTATTTTACTTTAAGTTTGTATTGTCAACCTTTTTAGAGTTATTTCACTTTTTAAAAACTCTTTATATTTGACTTATTATTTATTGATCCATGTGATTTTTAATTGCTGTTTGTTTTATTGTTGCTCATGTTGTGTGGACCCAAGGAAGACTAGCAACCACTTTGTGGAAACTAATGAGGATCCAAATAAAGAATAGAGTACTGATGAAGAGACACAGCAGAAGAGGAAGAGGGGTTCTGAGTTTGGTTCTTGCAGCATGTTTAAGACAATGTCAGGATGAAGACCATAAAAAGAAAAGTCACTGAAGATGCAGATGGCAGAGTGAGGAGTCAGAGGACCTAAGAGCCAAAATCCTGCATCATCTCTGAAGACACAGACAGCGTGAAGGGGACAAAAAGAAAAGTCACTAAAAATGGAGAGGTACCAAGAAAATCACAAAGGTTCTCTGAACTCGAGCAGAGCAACAAGGAAAGGAGTGTCACCTGATCTTCACTGGATGCCAGCCCAGAAAGCAACGGGGAACTGAACATCACAATGATATGTCAAGAATACTGGGACACCCAGGAAGAAGAAGAGGTAGTCTGACCTACACCTTGAGAAGGAAAAAAATGCAGTGTCAACCTAAATGGGCACCAGAGATGAATTTGAGGCTAAATACCAGCAGGTTAACTTTCTCACTGAAGGAAACCATGGATCATTATATGCTGGTTACCTGAGAGCCTCCCTGTGGCAATAAAACACATTCTCGGAGAGAATGTGATCTGAAAACATGTGACCCATAATAGAAAGACTCCCACTGTCATGGCTGCCATGATGAAGATCTGGACCAGAAGTATCCAGGAAGTAAGCAGCAATTTCTCTACTGAACTGGTATGATGTGGACTATGGTGCTAGAACAACCAGTCCCCTTTGTTGACCTCTGTACACACAGGTCAAAGGAGGCTCTCTTTCGAAGAAGGAGGCTCAGCTCACTCTGAAGCAGCTGGTTGATGTTGCAAAGGAACTGGCAAAACACATCTTCCACTAGGACATCAAGGTGGAAAACATCTTAATAGAAACCAGCTCTGATGTCCCACGTGTTCTGTTGTTTGAAATCGGGCTAAGCTGCTTTGTAGAGAAGAAATCATCTTATCAGATCTTTTACGGTATCTCAGCACAAATCCTACTGGCGTGGTACGAATGCTGGGCCTATAGTCACACCACAGTGTGCCACCTGGGAGTGGTCCTGTTTGACATGCTTTGAACAACACAATAAACTCAAAATCAGCAGAGTTGTCCCACAATTGCCAAGACTAGTTGCACATGTGTCTGGCTAAAGTCCCTCAACAGTGTCCCACTCTGGAGCAACTCAGACGTCATCTCCTGGATGGTATAAACCAGCCCCACGCCATGTCCATGTTAAGCCAAATTCATAAATGGATCTTTTTCTCTCCGTTTTGGCCCTCCTCCTGACTAAAGCAGTGTTTTTCTCCCCCACAAAACGGCCTCCAGAGTATGTAAATGCTAAAATTTGGCATTGTAGAGTGTACAATTAAGAAACACAGTCATATCAGTGACAAAAAAGATGGTGGCAGTGGCACGGAATTTCATTGTTTTTCATTGGCATTTTTTTCCTGTGTGTTTTATTTGTTGTTTATCTTTGATTTATCTACTGTATTTATTGTTTCTTTTGTGTGCCTGAGAAGCACTTTGTGATTGGTGTCTGTGAAAGGTACTATTTAAATAACTTTACTTACTTACATTTCATTGGAAAAAGGAAGAAGAAGAAACACAATGACAATGGCAATAATGACAGATGGCTTCATGAAAGTATGGTTCTCTTTATTGCATACTTTGATTGTTTAGAGTTAAACTTAGCTATCTACCATCTTTCTCTTGCTGAAACTGTTGTAAGCTGCTCACAATAAACAAAATGTCAGGAAGCCACCACGGAAACAGAAATATTATACCTTCTTCATCGGTTTTCTGTGGCTGACTTACTTGTCTGTCCTCCACACATGCCCAATAGGAGGAGAATTACCTGTTTTGGCGTTTTAATGTGGATAGAGGTATTGACAGAAACGACCTGAAACTCCTGCTGTGGATGCATGTCGCTGTTGAAAATAGCATTTTAGAATTTAGCCAGTTTAATGTAGACGTAATCTTGATCCCTTTGTGCCAACTCCATTAATACAAACACTTTTGTCTGGAAAATAAGAACATCTAAGGTGCCTACTATGACTATCCAACTGGTAGAATTAGTGTGGCCTAACAAATCACTGAGCCATATTTTCAGTCGTCCTTCAGGAGTCCTGATACTGCAAGGAATATTTTCAAGCAATCACATGGTTTCTCCCTCGAATGTTGGGAATCGACATCCTATTTTATTTAAAGGTGCATTAATCAAGTACACATATGTCTGTAAACTTGGAACCAAACTTGGAAATCCAAAACAATCCAGTCTAAGAATTTCTGTCATGTGAAAAAAGTGAATGAAAGCAGACACAAACCCTCAGCCATTCCCTGAAAATGTGTGATTCACAGTTTTTCCAACAGAGGAAATCTCATAATTTTCACCCCTAATGTTGTTACTGAAAGTGAAAACTGCACATAAACATATTAACAGTCGCATCATTACCCGACCATGCAGTCTTTAGTACATTTACTGTGAATCACCCACAATATAAAGCCGATAAACTTAACAGTAGCAGTATCTGACTGGTTACACCTCATTTCTACCTTGGTAACAGTGAGTACAAAGACAGCTGATTAAGCAAAGTGATTACACTTTCCACCAGGATGGATAGATGAGAATAGAAATAAATATGACTGATAGCACAGTTAATACAGTTTTTTAAATGTGCCATTCGTCTTGGTATTTTTCAGTTTTGTATTAAGAATTGCCATCATTACCATTGCAACCAAATATCCAATCACACAGTCTGATAGAATTTACCAGTCTGTCTATGTCGCAACCCTCACAGCATGACCATTGGGTAGTGACTGAAAGAATGAGATCACAGATACAAGCGGCCAAAATGAGTTTCCTCTGGAGGGTTTTTGGGCTCAGCCTTAGAGATAGAGTGAGGAGCTTGGACATCTGGGGGGAGCTCGGAGTAGAGCCACTGCTCCTTCACATCGAAAGGAGCCAGCTGAGGTGGTTTGGACACCTGCTTAGGATGTCTCCTGAACACCTCCCTCTGGAGGTGTTCCAGGCATGTCCAACTGGTAGAAGATCCCGGGGCAGACCCAGAACATGCTGGAGGGACTACATATCTCTTCTGGCCTGGGAACGCCTTGGGATCCCCCAGGAGGAGCTGGAGGGTGTTGCTGGGATGAAGGATGTCTGGGTTTCCTTACTCAGTCTGATGCCACCAGGACCCGGTCGTGGATAAGCGGTGGAAAATGGAATGGAGTTTATGTAATGGCAAAAACTGATGGTGTGGTAATGACTGATCATGTGCCACCATGGTTTGATCTCCCAGCCTGCCAGTCTGGTTCATAGAGACTGGATTAACCAGACACCAAATTACGCCACACATCACAAAATCTGGGGCTGACAAAACATTGTTGGGTATTGTTAGGTAACACTTTTCTAATAAGTCACCTTTTATAAAAAGTTAAACACGTTTACTAAGTTGCCAAGTTGTTATGCCACGCTTTTCTTTCTTTGCACAACTATTTTTGTCACTATTCAAAACAAGTGCAACACTATGAATGGCTAACAATTCCACAATGCAGTGCTAGCTGGCTAGCCAGCATGTTAGCTGTAGCAGTAGTTAGCACTAGTACAAAGACTCATGGATGAATTTCACCATGCCACTGGTATGATTCATGTATACATACATTTTTTTTTTTTTTTAAATTAACATAGTAAGGACACATGATTGAGTACTTGGGCCACTTATGAAGGAGTCATAGTGCCCTTCTTTGGTTTACATGTCAGGCCATGTGACATCTCAGCCCTGATGTTAATCGTGACCCTATTTCTAATCTCCCTCCTGCTGAAAGAAATGGCTGCTCCCTCTCTCCATGTGCCCTCCCCTCCACCAGGGCTTCATAAATACCACAGCATTTTGCTCTGTGTGACAGTACCACAGGCAACTCATTCTGTAGCTGATGTAAAAGTCTGCTGCTGCTGAGAGAGGCTGTCTTCCTTTCAGAAAACTCACTGTCATCTAGTTTCAAGCTTAGTTCTAGCCAGGGTAGAATAAACAGCACTTTACTGAGCAAAAGTTAAATCACATTTCTACTAATCCAGGGACAGGCATGTATGCAAAGAAGACTGATGAACAGGGGCCACGCAAAGGAAGGTCTTTTGACTCGGTAAACTCTGCTTATGAGGAGAAGCAGCTCAACAACGAAGTAAGTAGCACTAATGATGCTTGTGTTCTGTGTTTCTTTGATGAGCTGATAAAAAAAAAAAACTCTAATTGTAATGAACATTCTGAAACACTGATGTCCACTTTTTCTGTATTGATTTATTTTAATGCAACTTGCAACAAAGCCAATCAAGACGTAGACCCATAATTTAAACTAAAAAATAACAGGTGTTTACCAATTTCAAACATTTAAAAAAAATGTACAAATGTAAAATATTTAACAGAAACCCCATGGGCAGCTTGGTCATTTTCATATTCATTTCCAAAGTAATGATGATATACAGTAGTTGCTGGCAGGTTTAATTGGTCTAGTTTCTCTTGCTTCCCTCAGCCAAGGTGTTAGGAGGATACATGTCTACCTGGTACTGCTGGTTAATCCGTTGCTGTAAAGGAGGATTAAAAGGAGACTATCATGAAAGCTGCCTCCAATCTGAATGAGATTGCTGCTCATGTCATTACCAGTCCAGCATTATCTCAAAAAACAATCACATTAAAACTTCTATAATGAGAAAATGTTTCTATAATCTCATTATAACAAGAAAATGCATTATTACGAAATACATTTCTTGTTATAATGCTAAAGTTTTCTCATAATAGCCTGTACTTCAGTTGTGGCAAACACATCACATGGGCTTTCAGAAATCCATCTAGAATGTCACTTTGGTTCTTTCTCCAATAGAGACGCAGTGTGGACAGTGTCCTTCAGAGTGTCCGCATGAAGATAGAAACCCTTCCTAAGTTGCTTACTAAGAGAATTTGATTGTGTTAGCCCTAAAAGCTGCAGCAACACTGCTGTTTTTCTGAGATACATATACAGTCTGTATTTGAAACACCTTTCTCATTCTAACAAGGATTTATTCTCATTATAACAAGAAAGTGTACTCATTTTAATGTGAATAAGCATCTCAGTATAACAAGCTGTTTCTCATTATTAAGAGAAGAATTATCTTATTAGAACAAGTAAACTCTGTCATTATAATGAGAAAACCTTTTTGTAACAATGTAATACTTTTCAAGATAATTTTCTCCTACGAGTAAACTGAGCAGATATTTTTTGTTGTGGTGGCAGCATTAAACTGCCGTAGATTTGCTCTCCACCAAATCCTGAGAAAAAGCATGCCTGTATTTCTGGCCACAGGAAAATCAGTGATGCAGTGCGGTTCACAGTGTGAATAAATGTTGTTTGTTTTCTTAGATGAATAAGGTTACATTCAGTAAAATTGATGAGAACCAAGACAACAGGAGCGTCTGCAATGGAAGCCCCCCCAGCTCTGAGAAAAGCGGTGCAACAATCATATTCTCACTAAAAAATGAAATTGGTGGTCTTGTCAAGGCACTCAAGCTTTTCCAGGTGGGTCTTTCATTTAAAGTTTTAAAAGCATACTGTAGGATACTTTCTTATATTTAAATGTAGATTCAAATTACAGAATCATTTTTGTCAAAATTATCTTCACTGGATGTTGCATTTGATCGTGTTTGGAAGCTTTTTTACATGTTTTGTTCATCTTGTATGTGATGTATGTGCAGGAAAAACATGTCAACCTTGTTCATATCGAGTCTCGCAAATCCAAACGAAGGAATTCAGACTTTGAGATCTTTGTGGATTGTGACACTGACCATGAACAGCTCAAGGAGTTGTCTCAGCTGCTGAGGAAGCATACAGATATTGTTGAGATTATGCCAGCAGACAACTTCACTCTAGCTGATGATGGTAGGCCACACTTTACATTAAACTAATTTACAATATGAGAAATTCTCCATGCAAGTTTAAAAACATATAACTGAAAATACCATTATCCAGGCCTGTAAAACACCAGCTGTAAAAGTGTATTTGTTTAAAGTGTAATTCACAATTTAACTCATGATTACATGCAAAAGCAGAAATCAAGTGAGAAACATGCTGATTTAAAATAGTCAACTCTAACTGTATTTCAGATATGGCTGATGTGCCCTGGTTCCCTAAGAAGATTTCTGATTTGGATCTATGTGCGAACCGGGTTTTGATGTATGGCTCTGACCTGGATGCAGATCATCCAGTATGTAGGACAGAAATACTTATGTTTTGCACAAATTTTCATATCTTGTCTAACATGTGCTAAAGCCAACAAAAATTGCTTTTCTATTATTTTCTAATATGTGTGAGTGTACTGTTTTTGCAGGGATTTAAGGACAACATATATCGTAAAAGAAGAAAATATTTTGCTGATTTGGCTATGAGCTACAAACAGTAAGTTCCATTCTAACTGCAAAGCATTTGAAATTGTTTCATTTAGCTATTTTTAGTTATTTATTTCAACATTTAAGAATAAGCTCCTTAAGATGCATCATTTTGTTTTCAAGGGGGTCCTCAAGTATTATCTGCACAAAACTAACAAAACATAAGATGAATTAATTGACACAACAAAATAACATAATGTCAGTGTTACTAATTGCTTTCCAAATTATAAACAGAAAAAAGAAAGCGTGTTGAGAAAGTCTAAGTGATGATCTAAATGGAACTAACTGCTTTTTAAAAATATAAACATATCCACAAACACTATTGTACAATATAATGATGAAGATAAATTGCAGATGTGGTCTGATATATGTTTCTATCTTCATATATGTAAAGCAATTTATTTAACAATGTGGTATTATGAGACTTACGTTTATTTTATTTATGATAAAATCAATGTGATGACTAAATGAAAATTATGAATCAATCTAGAGTGCCATGTGGAGATCAATTAGTAAAATTATTAGCCTACTCAGAGGATTATTCAGTTAGACTAGTAAGTATTTAGTACAGTATTTAGTTTCTAGTAAACTGCAGTACTTCTGCTTATTCAATATACGATTATAAATATATAACTATAAGATACTTAAAAAAAAATTTGACCAAGAGAAAATTCAGATTGTAGAGTTTTTAATTTTCAGAAATAGATATGTACATAACCGTGTCATCTGCATACAACTGAACAAAACAATCTCTCCACAATCAATAACTTTCCACAAAAGGGTTATTGATTAAAAATAGAGGAAAGTAAAATAAGAAGTAAGATAAATATAGATCCTTGTGGTACACCATTCTTAATAGTTAAATAATCTGAGTGACTGCGTTTAAAAGAAACCAAGATAACACTTGTTGAGATACACCAATAGTGTGTCGCCACATTACACATTAGCTATTAATTAATTACATTGCTACATTGTTTTCCTAAATTTTGTAAGCTGTCTCTTAAAGTTATATTTTACTGAAGTCAACAAGCTAACTAACTCTCTCTGTTTGTCAGCGGCGAAGCTATTCCTCGTATAGACTTCACAGCAGAGGAGGTTCGTACCTGGGGCGTGGTGTTCAGGGAACTCAACAAGCTGTATCCCAGTCATGCCTGCAAGGAGTATCTGAAGAACCTTCCTCTGCTGTCCACATACTGTAACTACAGGGAGGACAATATCCCACAGCTGGAAGACATCTCACGCTTCCTCAAGGGTGAGCATTCACAACTACTATAAACCAGCTTTGTCAGATTAGAGCATCACAGCTGTTAATTGAGTAAAATGTTGAGATTCAGTAAAAACATTTGAATAAATAATGATATATGTAATATATTATAGTATAATGTATTATATAATAATAAATAACTGATGTCTAGCAACATTAGACAACACCAGCGAACACATTAAGTTGAGAATCTACTGTCTAGCCATCAACATCTCAGAGATTATGGACATTTTTACATAGCAGAGAGACAATTTATAAACCTTTTGGGTGGTGGGCGGTGATAAACATGTTGCATTTTTTTGTAACATATAGAAACTCCAAATTCACTTAAATTATGGCATTAGAATTTTAGAGTCAAACAAATGTTTTCCCCCTGTAGAGGACGGCAGACTTTCTGTTTACTGTATGAGTTGTACGACAGGCCTGAACACTCAAGAATTGTCTTCATGTCTAACCTGCTGTAATTTTGTTCAAAGTACGAGACAGTTGGTTAATGTGACAACAAAGTTCACATCACTCACATCACATGTCTCTTAAAAACAAATCTGCTCTTACTTGTGGTTCTTGCATTTGACCCAATGACCCAGTTACTCTAGGTAGGCCACAGACCTAGACTTTCTACAGAACAAATAGACAGAGAGTGTGTGTGTGTGTTTGTGTGTGTATGGGTGTGTTTGAATAGAGCGCTCAGGCTTCATCATCAGGCCAGTGGCAGGTTACCTCTCCCCCAGAGACTTTCTAGCAGGCCTGGCCTTCAGAGTTTTCCACTGTACTCAGTATGTCCGCCATGGCTCTGAACCCCTGTACACACCTGAACCGTGAGTACACACACATATATGCACACACAACACATTCACTTGTTATGACTTCTGAGTCACTCTTTTTTTTTTTTACTAGGATTTTTTTTTTAGCAAAGTAAGTGCCTGTGTTTATATTTCTTGTATGTTTGATGCAGGGACACATGCCATGAGCTGCTGGGTCACGTTCCCCTGCTTGCTGAGCCCAGCTTCGCTCAGTTCTCTCAAGAGATTGGTTTAGCATCGCTAGGGGCTTCAGATGATGCTGTACAGAAACTGGCCACAGTGAGAAAACACAAAGACACATGCACACACAAACATACACACACACATCCACACTAGGGCTAATCACAGTCAACACTACTTATAATTTCTATCTGTAGTTGTTAAAACAGAAAGAAATATTGCATTATTTTAAAGAGATTAAAATTTAAGAGATGGACATGTTTTTTTGCCACTGATGCTCCAATTTTTGTGGTGCCGATATGAATAGCATGAGTAAATAACATGAAGTAAAATTTAATTTTATTGTATTCCAGTGTTATTTCTTCACAGTGGAGTTTGGTTTATGTAAGCAAGATGGCAGGCTGAGGGCCTATGGAGCTGGACTCCTCTCCTCCATCAGTGAACTCAAGGTAACCTTTTTATACGATGACCTGACTCAACAATACAAGCTAAGCTGTTGCACTTATTGCTTATACTGTGTATTTCCATACCAAAGAAACTACCTGTTAGTTATACTCAGGTTGTCTTAATTAGGTTAACTTATGTACCGGATGCTTTGATCCACATGAATGTTCCTGTTGCCATGAAATGATGAACCCTCTTCTGCTCAGCCTCTTTTTTTTTTTTTTTTTTTTTTTACCTCCATAAAGGTTTTCATTGCTGTTTGTTTGTTTGATTGTTCTTTATCAGGGCATTTAAAAGATTCAATACAATAGGATAAGTAAATGAAGTTTGGTGAATAGTAAGGCTGTAGGCCAAGTAAGAAATGTTTACTTTTTTGTGCAGATCCAGATCCAGTAGTATGACCATTGTGTGTAAACATGGCCATTAACAAAACACTTGACATTTTGGATCATAACTCCTGGATCAAGAAACATTTTCTTTTCACAATTTTAGTTGCCTTCGTCACACAAAGTGATTGATAGTAAATATGGAAAAGGTTGTGACATACGATTTTTTCTGATTAATGATCATGATTCAAGTGATTAATTATATTGATAAAGACCGGTCCTAACCAATCACATTCATACAACATCAACAATCTACAGCAATCTATGTCAAGTGGAAAGTCTTAGTTAGCTTCTGTTACCATTTATTCTCATATTCTGTGTTTGAGCTAATTGTAACCCTGTTATAACATTTATGCAGTTGGCCAAACCTATGTTACTTGACCAACCTGGTTAAGAAGGACATTCTCCCAGTATGTAAATGTGTCTGTATGTTGTGACTAAAATGTAAGATCTGACCACAATATTTCTCTTTCTTCTTTTAGCATGCTTTGTCTGACAAGGCTCATACCCTTCCATTTGACCCCATGCTGACCTGTAAACAGGAATGCATGATTACTACATTCCAAGAAGTTTACTTTGTTTCAGAGAGTTTTGAGGAAGCCAAGAACCAGATGAGGTGAGTAGAATTCTGCTCTGCAAATGCACAATGTCCCTTTGTAGCTGAAATCGATTCTGTAACTATTTTTATATCACCTCTGTTGCAATTAGCTGCTAATCTAACCAATTGTCATTAAAAAGGCTCTGTTGTGACATTATCAGATGTTTCATAATGCCCACAACATTTTGAGTAATATGCAAACTTACTTATATATGAGAGTTGGATGAGAAAATTGATATCACCCATGTGTCTGAGAGTCAGTCTTCTCATCTCACTCTCAAAAAGAAGGCAAACAAGCATATTTCCCATAAAAAACTATTTCTTTAAAAACCGCTGTACCTACTGTATTTCAACAAAAGTTGGCAACATTTGATTTTAGTCTCCATGTTCTAGCAGTTACCTTTCCAATGCCTCTAGATGTGGACCTTAGCTTAGCTGTAATAAAGTTTTGCCCGAGGAGATACCTCACAGTTTTGTTTATGTTAATATATTTGAGTTAATTAAACTTTTGAGTATATAAAAGTCCTTCCTTTGTCGGGGAGGATTTAATGTGATGATAGATCATGGAATGTCAATTTTCTACTTGAGATTACTATAAGTTTGGTTGAATGGCTTTGTGTGTACAGGGAGTTTGCCAAGACCATCCGTCGCCCATTCACAGTATGCTACAACCCCTACACCCAGAGTGTGGATGTCCTGAGGGACACCAACAGCATCAACAGCATGGTGAAGGACATCCGGCATGAGCTGGACATTGTAGAGGACGCCCTGAACCGACTCAACATAAATCTGAGAGCCTGAGGCGAGCCTTGGGTTAGCTGAAGGAAGATCAGGCTGGGAGGAGTGCATCGGATTCAGTGGGGTTCAGAAAGGGTTTCAGGAGAATTACACGGCAGCAAGTACCCAGTTTATTAGGGTGAAAAGAGGTTAGCTGGAGTTGGTAAAGTTTGGAGTTGGGTTTATTGGGTTGGATGGACTGGGTATAAATGGGCTGGAATATGTGAGGTTGGATGGGGTTTGGTGAGAATGGGGCAATGAGGGAAAACTTTGGGCAAACTAGGATACTAACCTGTATTAAGATGGTGGTTAGCCTAACCTGTTGTGATTTGATAATCTTGAATAGAGTTAAAATGATATTATGGGTTATACATTTTAATTCCGTATACATTCTGATCCAGTTTGCCCCAAGTTCTCATCTGAGAGATCCGATATTATATCTTAAGACATAGTATAGTTGCAACATGCAGTTAGCCTAAGCTTAGGCCAATGATAGAAGTAGCATAGGAAATGGAAGTTAATATGTCTGAAAGCTAATTAGCTGTGTACTAAGTGAATTGTAAAGTGGAAACTTTTGTGACTAGTTTCACTGGTGGCAAAATGAATAAGAAGAGGAAAGCTCTATTGGTGTTATTTCTAATTCAGTAGAGAAGGGTAAGACACAAAAAAAAATTATAGTGTCCTCCATTTTGGACTCTCAGGGCGTTTCTAAACATTCATGGGGTGTTACTTCATTGCTAGTCCAGGTTGGACCTCGATATATCTCTGGGCAGCTGCTAGCAGCTGTTAATTTCAGTCATTCTCATCCGACCGTGCAAAGCCCACTTGGCTACAGTAGCCACTTAGCTCCAATTTGCAGAGTACGCCTTGTAGTTGAGTTGGATCGAGGTCGGATCATGTTCCCACCACAAACTGCTCCAGAATTCGTTTGTGACCAGACCAAGACCACTTCCTGAGTATGACTGCTGTGTACAGATCTGTCCAAACAAATTTTACCAAGAAAAAGAAACCAGAGTCTGATTCAACCGGACCGGAAATGCAACAAAACTAACAGGAGGGTGAGGGAGATGTACACACCCACCTAGTTGTGAGAAGAGGTCTAATCAGACAAAATAAGTGATAACACCTGTGTTGGTGGACCATAGCTGTGTTGGACCTTGAAGTTCAAAAGCCATTTGCAACCAGTAGCAGCTTTGAAGGTTCTTGTCACTGTAATAGAGGCGCAAAATAATGAATAATGACAAATAACAAATGGCAGCAGTGATTTCCTGAATCGTTCATTATTCTATTGACATTTGTGTGGGGACGTCCACAAGCACCAGACAAATGTTTTGAACTTGGCTTTACTGTTGGCTGTAAACGGTAATAAATGCAACAAGTAATGTGAAAGTGCGTAGTTGTGTGATTGATTTCTGTTGTCATATATGACTATAAAAGTATATGACATGTGGTGTAATAATGTGGGTGATCTTGCCTAAATGGGTAACTCACAGTGTTTTAATTTATCTTACTTTATGTGATAGTATTTTAATAAATGTATAATCAAGTCAAAGTTTTAAAAAGTAATAAAGTCCATACTTTGTTGCTTTGTTAATGTGAAGGCTACTCTCTGATGCTACCAATTTACACTGTGATGATGGATCCTATGACGGCTGTTTGTTTGTACACTATGAGATGTTGTTGACAGCTGGCATATCCAGACAGCAATGGATTACAATCCCTTTGTTAATTGGATATGGAACAGGCTTTATATAGTAGATACCAATCCAATAAAAATGCTTTGATTGTCCCTGAGTGACTCGGGACATCCCTGATTAAATTGATACTGTAACATTGACTGTCTGTAGCTTGTAACCTTAATTGGCTCTGATGAATGTATTTTCATTACTGGTAAAATTTTGATGTTTACGTTCTTATTTTTTATTAAATGGATAGTTTTAATGCCCCATGATAGTCTGGTTTCTGGCCGTCCTTGTTTTTTCATATACTAACAAGAATGTGTGTCACACAGGATGGGAATTTCAGAAGGTATTGAGAGATATTTTGAGATATTGTTTGTGTTGGTCTTTTCACAGGAAAGAAAATAAGAAAAATATAGAATAATACCAGCCGTATCCTTTAAAGAATCAGTGAAATAGACATATAATTCAACACTCACTTTGCACAAAGGAACAAGTGGACAAAATATAAAGTGCAACTTACAATTTAAAGTGCAACAACATTTCACTCTCCAATACTCTAAATACATTTGAACATTATTAACTTCATAGCTTCACAAAGGTAGTATTTACTGCATTTCTGTGGAATGAAATTGCACCAGATTGCATGGCTGTTGAAGACATTGTGTCTACTCCACTGACTGCTCTCCATCCTGTGTGCAGCAACCTTCAGGAGGCCTGCAACTGTGTGCATTACAGCTGAGTACCACCCTCTTGTGGTTACTTTATAGGTGTGTATCTCAACTCACAGACCCAGTGGGGAACTGTAATAATAGATAAAGTACAATACCAGAAGTACAATAGCAGACAAGTTACTTCTTTCATAACCAAACCTATGAACCATCAATATCACACTGGTCCAGAGGTCTTACCACCTTTTTTTTTGTTTCTCTGGAGAGTTTTATGTTATAACTGCTATTATACACAAAAATGTTTGTTTCAAGACAGTTATCAAAATTACAGTTAAACAAAACAGCTCCCACTAAATTTCAAGTAACAAATGCAGAAAAACACAACACTAAAGGTAATTAATTCTCAAGGAACTGTTACACACTACACACAATATATTGTAATTTAGATCATCAAATGGTTCATTCAGATAGTCTGTATTTATGTGCAGTCCGAACATGTGCAACTGCTCACAGTCAACCTGATTACGGTTGCTTAAGCCAAGGCCATTGCCAGGATTTTAGAAATACTACGGGCATGAGTCCAAATTCCCTCAGCCCAGCCCCGCCCCCACAAAGAAAAGTTTGACTAACCATGAAAAACTGTGTTTTATTTTTTTCCACATTTCTTTATTTAACTGTTTTGTTTTTCAATGTCTTCCCCACATTGTCAGGAATACAATTATGGTGAAATAATATTAAATCTTCTGAAACTTGGTTTCAAATCTTAAGTATTTCTCTATAACTTTAAATAATAATGACTTAATAACCTACAGTCAATGTTAAGGTTCAGAAACACATCCTTTATTATTATTTATTAAGGGTTGAGTCAAAAACTAGATAGAGAGAGGGAGGTGCAGCATGTCTGAGTGACACTCAGGGCCAACAGATACAAGGAGTGAATGATGAGAAACATACCCTGGTTTAAGACCACTAAAGACACTTCTAAATCAACCAGTGAGGCTCCCTTACATATGTGATTGGAATAACCATTCAACACTTTAGGATCCCCCTGGAGAGGAAAACTGGTATGTAACTGGTATGGTGTATGACATCACATGTGACAGCTAGGGGGAACACTACATCGGTGAAACAGCAGGGAAACAGAAACAGACATCAGCTGCCTGTGAACAGCTGATGGTCACAGCATTGATTGGGAAGGAGTAAAAATCATTGATCGGCAGTCAGTGGACAGCCAGAGAAAGATCAGGGGGGCATTCATATCTGACGCTTGACACCAGATGTAAATGCAATCTGTACAGTGTGGCCGAACTCTTAAGAAAACCTAACCCAGCAAGTTAAAAGGTCACTCTGCCTCCTCCTGCCAGCTTAAGCAAGCCCAATAAATGCTACAAGTAGTAGAAATAGCTAGCTATTAGCTATTAGCTATTAGCTTTATTCCCTTGAATAAAATGAATGACACCCATGACATTGTGTCCCTTGACCTAAAACGCACCAAGTTTTTTGTCCACCTAACTATCTGCATATTGAGATGTGATCACAATGAATCGAGATCTGAGAATGAAGACAACGAAAACACATATACCAAGTATAAATGCAACGGCCCATGGATCAGATGCCATTATCCAGATAATGTATCCAGATACAGATCATATGTAAACACCAGGTGGAAATAAAGCCTAGGTGACCAGACTTCTATATTAAGGTCACATGACAATTGAACCAGCTCCATTTGCTGCTTAGGCTTGTGTTATGGTTGTAAAAAAGCTAGAAAGAGGTAAAAGTTCTTTTTGTAAGACTTCTGAGACTAAGACTTTTAATTCATAGCCAATAATCTAATAAAGTCCCAACCTCTATGTATCAGCACAGAGTCGATTATAGCATGTCTGTTCGATTATAGCATGTCTGTAGACTTTCCACTGTCAATAAAATGAAAATAAAAAAACACGAAAATAACGATAATAACAATTTTCTCAAGCAGCTGGGTACAGTGTTTTTTAACAAGGGTTGACCACATACATTTTACCTTGATCACTCACCAGTTGATACTTTAATGTCTTTAACTGCGATGATACTGGCAGGTCATGTTGAATCTGTCCAAAGAAACTTAAATCAAAAATTTAATTTCTCAACTGTTCCAACAAACTTAATGTAAATGTACAGTATGTCTAATCAGATTTTACTTGTAGGTTACAGAAATTCCTTCAAGGTCATTAATTAAAATGATTGAAATGTAAACTGAAATAAGGGCAGTGGTGGCCCAAAGTTAGAGAAGTGATCTTGTGACCAGAATGTCCTCGGCTTGCAAAGTAAATCAGGATTGGGGGCTTCCCTCTCATCATCACTGCCTTGCCCTTCCAGTTGCACCAGTGTAACTATGTGATCAGAGTGTTATAAGGGTGACTTCCTCACAGTGGAACTTCCCCAGATAAATAAAAAACATGGAACTTTGACCAAATGAGTAGCTCTGAAACTATTCTGAGAGTAGAATCAAAGCCTGAAATAGTATAGAAAGTAAAAACGAATGTGAAAAGTAAAAGTGAAACATTTTGAAGTTCTGTTCCCAGCCAATAGGGCCATGAGGGTCTCTGTTAATAGCAAGTTACTGACTGGGGCCAACTTTCTGCCCTGATTGATCCCACAGATTTAAGACCTGCTTGACCTTGCACCTTAAATCATTTGAAAAAGGAGAAAATAAATTTCTCTGAAAATATACTTTCAGGCCAAATCTTAAAAAAGAAAGACATGAACCAGCTCACTGAAGCCAGTTTATTGACATAACTAATCCCACTTATCAATTAAATCTCTAAAACCAATATATAAATCATATCATTCCTGTAGCCTCCCTCATACTCGCTGTAACTCAATGGTCATTTAACTGTTCATTATCATGTTAATCTGGCAAAATGAAAAGAAAAACAGGCAGAAACAGAGAGCTGAGGCTAGTCTAAGCAGCTCTGTCAAGATTTCACACTTAGCTAGAGATACTTCTGAAACATGAGCATTTGTCCTTCAAAATCAAATGCCATAATGTGGCATCGTGGGAAAATAAAAACTTCAATTAAAAGATATCCCTACATTATATGTCACCCTCCATAATACAAGACAAATAAGGCATGAAACTCTAGCTAATGTAGTTGTTTTTAAAGAAATCCACAAATATCCACCATAAATTATAGGATTTATTTATAGGAATCTGTAAGTGTTTATTGCAAAATATAAGAAAAAAAAACCCAACCCATATATAGTACATTGATATTTTCTGGCTAAGGTTGTAGGAAACACTGAACAGGTTGCACTCCATTGCCAGACGGGTGGGTCAGATTTATGACTCAGCCTCTCAAAATGTTAATGTAGCTCATAATTATTACTTTGTATGTAAAAACGATATACATAAGTAATACATTGCTATAATTGTAAGAATTTAAAAGACTTACCACACCAAGTACAAATTGTTTGTGTGCATTTTATTTCATCTGTCATCCTGTTGGAGTGAAAAACTCATTATTACTCACCTTACACATGAGTGTGACTCATGTTTTAAAATTCCTTGTGAACATTCGCTCTACTCAATACTGCCTTCAAGCAGTAATTAGTGATATAGTAATATAATAATTAGTTATATATAGTAACTAATTACTATGTTACTATGTCACTAATTAGAATTTCACAAGTTAATACTGGAGCTTGAAAATAATTTCAGGATGTACTTTGTGATTTTGGGGAGCCAGTTTGATACATTACTGAAAACACACAACAGAAAGAACCAGCAAAGATAATACAGTTATTAATCCATTTTAATGAAGTATTAACACAACAACAACAACAATTTAATTGAATGTATTGTATGTATAATGCATATTATAATTTTAGTTTCATGTAAAATATAATATATAATAAAAAGTATGTTAATATTGATATAAATAATATTCAAATAGGCAGATAAATGACACAAAATATTACCATCAAAATTTGTTATGAAATACTGTCTTATTATTTGACTTACCCTATTAAAATTACAATTTTAAAATCATATTGTTTATTTTTATCATTACATTTTTTTCTATAAAGCTTAACGGATATATTAATGTATATATAAATAAGCGAAATGAAAGGTTTTGCATCGCTCTGTACTTCCCTTTTTAGTGTCTTCCAGCTCCTTGTTTTGGTTTTACAACCTCAACTTTACTGATCTGGTTCAGTCTCACTGCATCTCATCAAACCTTTTTCAAACAGCAGCAGCTGTTCAGAGCAAATAAAATTCATAAGTCTACCGCAAACAAACTGCCCAGAACCAAATGACAGACAAAGTTAGTGACTCACTGTTGAATGTAGTGGAACATTTAGCAGCTAAACCAGATAGACCAAACCAGAGCTAAAAGGAGAGTGAATATACTTACATTTTTCAGATGGACAGAATCACAACTCCAAATGAATGATGTATCTGTTGTATATGTAAAAGGCAGCTGTTTGCTAACATGTTCACCACAACAACATTACAAGATGATACTGTGTCATTGTTGAGTTTCCAGCTTATTCTGCTGCCAAGTTATTGCTTTTATTTATTGCTTCAGTTCAATTATTTTGGCTGGAACAACTCCATGCAACTCCACCTCACACTGAGAGATTTGCTGAGCTAAAATGTTTTGAGAAAAACAATTTACAGAGAGACAGAACAGCAGCTGAACTGAAGCACAGATACCTAATCAGGGCAAAAATGTTGAAGCACGTTGTTAAAGGACAGATTCACAATTTATCAAGTGTGTCTTAAAACAACAGTCAGGTGTCCATATGAACTGTGAAAGAGGTTTTCCTCGCTGTAATCATTCCTCCTGTTCATACTGGCCATCAAAAGATCCCCTTCAAATGTGCTTTCAATGTAAGTGATGTAGGCCAAAATCCACAGTGTGTCCACACAGTCATTTTGTGCAAAAATGCATTTAAAAGTTGATGTGGAGCTTATATGAGGCTTCAGCAGTCTGAGTTAGTCATATCAAGTGGATATCTGCCACATTTACAGTCTTTTTAGCATCAAATGTGGTGGAAGTATAGTAACAAAAAGAGGGACTTTGGCACTAAAAAGACTAACATTGAAATATAGCTACTTGATTTGACTTATTTCGACGTCTGAAGCTTCATATTAGCTTCAGATAAACGTTTAAATACATTTTTGCTCAAATGGAGGACTGTGGATCCCCCATCACTTACATTATAAGTGCATTATGAAGGGATCTTCTAATGGTCAATATGAACAGGAGGAATGATAACAGCTAGAAAAACATGTTTCAATGTTCATTTGTGCTCCTGACTGTAAAAACAGACTTGAAAAACAGTGAACTCGTCCTTCAAATATGGGTTTTATTCTGAAGGCTGAGACGGGAAGTGTTGTGTTGTCGGGCTGGATTATAACGGGGGATGCTCTGTTTTGCAGTGAGGGCGGGAGGGAGGAGCTGGGTGTTGCCTCTGTCTCCGAACTGAAATCCAGATCCTCAGTTGAGCTCCAGCTAGTCGCACGCTGCCGACACCATCCCGTTAACTCTGCGCCACATCTCTCTGTCTGACGGACCGCCATGGGGGTCGAAGGCTGCACCAAATGCATCAAGTACATGCTCTTCTTCTTCAACTTCATCTTCTGGGTAAGCAGCCTCGCTTTTCACCTCATTGTGAGTGTGTTTATGTGTGTGTGTGTGTGGCGCAGCGCCGCCTCCTCTCTGTCTTTAACGGATCTGGTTTGTTTCGGCTGCTGGTCTATCATGAATGAAACCAACAACATGTACGTCACATCTCACATTTAGCGCCTTTATACCTCTACAATACCCGCGTGACAGTTTTCTACCTCCAGGGTGGATTGCGGTGAAATTAGGATAATCAAATGAATTGATACAAAATGACATGTGTGGTTAATTTACGTAACTACAACACACACCCACGGGCTGGTTCATCAGCCTATATGTAGTTTATACGAGACAAAACACAACATGGCTCAGGAGTCACCTCAGATCTTAAAGTGAGAGGAAGAATTCAATGAAACGGAGAAAAAGGGGTCTGTAACCACATGTAGACCACATGTAGACCATATGAAGACCGCATGAAGATCATCTCAACCAATAGTTGTGATTTGCTGTGATATAAAGCTGAAAGTTCAATACTTTACAATCAAATTTGAGTTTACTTTCAGCAGCTGAAGAAGCATGTCGACACATTTCTGCTCAGCTTGTGATGCTCCACCGTTAGATGTTGGGCGGCAGGAGACTGGCTTTGTTTGGATTACATCCTCCACCCAACGTGTGTGTGTGTGTGTGTGTGTGTGTGTGTGTGTGTGTGTGTGTGTGTGTGTGTGTGTGTGTGTGGTTTCCATTTGGTGAGTCAAGGCCTTGTGTTGGGTGATGGATCATGGAAACATTTCTGGGTGTTTAGTTTTTTTACTCCTTGTGTAAGAGCCGCTGCGAAGTTTGCACTCAAACTGCTCCTTCACTGATTTTCATTTACTTTCGTACGTTTTTTCCTTAGGTTTTTTTTATTTTTTATTCAGCAGTTATACCCTATGAGAGTCAAAAAGTAATTGGAGAAGTCCCTGCTAATCACACCTTGTAGATTCACCACTTTTATTCAGTATGTTTACTGGAGGACTTAACTCACAAAATGACAAATCAAAACTGAAGAGTAGAAATGAGAAATCTGTCTTAACAGTGAGTTTCACTCAGTGAGAGAGTGCTCTGCTCAGAGATGTTTTGTTTCTGCTTCTCTTAAGTATCCACCAGTAGAAAGCATCTCAGAGCTGTCGGGGCTGTGGCCGGTTACTGACGTCATTCCTGAGGCTACTGCAATAACGGAATAATTAATAGATAGAGATCATAGAGGCCAACTGTAATGACTTTGTTTGGCCATGATCATCATTTGTATTCATTTTAAATGTGCCATCTTCCATACGAGCTTTTGAATGAAAGCAAAAGTGTTGATTGCAGATAAACAGTATCACTCTGGTACAGACCTGCTTTCTGCTCCTGATTCTTTGCAGATAGAGTCTTGAGACATTGGAAGATGTTATAATACGTAGCTTTATCAGCAAATAAGCGATCCAGTGCTGAGAGTTTGTAGGTGTTAGCTTTCAATATTTGTTCCATGTAATTTGAACTCATTGTATTGTGGTTCGTTATTGAGACATTTGCATTGGTGTTTCTTTCCAAAACCAAAAGATATACAGCTGTAACAAATAATTATGAAAAATTATTGCTGATTCATTGTCTGTCAATCGACTACTTGAATAATTGGTTCAACTTTGATTTTTTTTCTCTTGTTTCATCATGTCCAGTAATTATTATTGACTTATTATTAAATGTCTCTTTTTTAATTATTTTTTTATGTTCCCACTTTTGCTTTTCTTTTCTGATTTAAGAAAATACTTTTAAACCACATTGTTTTGTATTAATTTGTATGAGACGTGCCACATAAAAATGTAATTACTACAATAAATCAATAGAAAATGGGTTTTAAATGGTGTTCAAAACAATGCTCAGTATTGTCGGTTATAATATTAATCATTTGAACAATTTTGAAAGATTGTCATGGTCAGCCTAGTTAATGGTCATTTTAAACCTTTTGCAGGAACTATAAGGTACAGTTTTTTTTAGTTTTCATATTGATGTTGGTAGACTCACGGCTGGCCCAACAGGAAATGCTGTTACCCCTGATGACCATTTGCCCCTGATTGCCGTTATCAATGATGAATGACAACTAAAGTGATAGTGTTGAAAAGAGAGCAATAGGCTCTTTATTCCAGTTGCTGCAGTTTTCCTCAGTCTGACTGTTCAGGGACCAGAGAGTTAATAATAAAACTGTGGTACCAGCTTTATCTAACATAGATAACAGGCAGTAAATCTCACTGTGGAAAGAACAGGGGCCTTTTTCTTTCTGAACTTCAAAGAGTTACATTAACTTACTTCCAGAAGGCGACTCAATAAGCAAGTGCGTCTATTCAATTACTCGTTCAAACTTTAATATCATCTTAATAAAACTGCAATTCTCATAAGTGCCACCAAGACACAAAGTAGCAGAAGTGAAATTAACTATTGAGTCCATAATAAAGACAAAAAACCACTTTGTCTTCACTACCAGCCATGATGGGTATCTCTGGGATCCAACTGTATCTTTTTTTAGTTCATGCAAAGAAAGTAGGTATTCACATGAAATCAGTGTTTCTTCTTCAGGCTAAATAGAAATCAAACTCAGTTATATCACCAAATAGCATGCAGCCAAATAAACAAAGGATTTATCTCTACATTGAAATGTAATTATACCACATTTATGGGTTTCCTTTGTAATAAAATACCTTTGTCTACAATTGTAACCAGTTTGGGAAGCAGAGACCAATTAATCTGCCATAAGGCAATGTCTTGTTCCTAGAATGCCCAAATCTCTCACTACTTAAAACACAATGAACATATGGATCTACTCTTTTTGCTGGTTAGAATTTATTACCTTTAGGGTTACGAGCTTCCAACAGAATGGATTTAGTGTAGCACTGATCAGTTTTACAGGAATCTGTAAGTGGTTGGTTGGTCCTCCACTTTTGTTCAGACTGAACTTTCTCAAAACTAGTGGATGGATTGCCACAACATTTAGTACACATGTCCATGGTGCCCACAGGAATCATGATGACTTTGATAGTCCATTGACCTTTCCTCTGTTTCCCTTGTTTGCCCAGTACTTACTAGGTTTATGACCAGATAACAGCAACACTAATGACATTGCGTCAGCATCGGCTGTACTTTGTGCGAATTAGGAAATGTTAGCATGCTAATAGGCTAAACTAAGATGTTTCCATTTAGTTTATCTTGGACATACTTCCCTAGTTTCTGTCATCATGATGTTGTACTTCATCCAGATATTACAAATCATCTCTGGTAGTCCTCCATATTCACATAACTGTAGTTACACATAACTCTTGATTTATTGCATTAAGAACTTTGGGATACAAAATGATGGACGTAGTGACAACAGTTTTGCCAGAAAAATAAATTCAAATCTATCCTTTTGATCATTTTTATGTGTTTTTGCAGTTCTGTTTCCAGTTCCATTTGTAAAAAGTTACATCAGAGAATTGAGGATACAGGTTATTTTTATTGGGACGAACATCACATTTTTTTTTGAAGATTTTCTTCTTGTTAGCCAGCTGTGTTGAGACACCAAGGAGATTTGTAAATATGGAATATATCTTATTGTGTTTTAAAGACATATCTTAATTTGGATTCCATTGTAGGAAATTCTTTTGGCCACATGTAGTGTACACATTTTTGACAGCTCTGGTGTAAGGCGTTAAAACATTTTTGAACGCAATCAATTGTAATGATGGAAAAACAACGATAGGGAAACAGGATGCAGCAGGATGTATGACGCTGAGATCAAGTATGAAACAGTTCCTGATATGCAGTGTTGGTAAAACTCCTGAAAAGTGACTATAATATGATGCATTACGAGTACTTAAAGTGCATTACAGCATCTCTGTGGCTCCTCCTCTCTTTTTAACACATAGCCCACTTTAGCCCTTTTAGTTTTATTGGCTGCTCTAAAGAGCTTTGTGAATGGATCTGTCGGGGCTGACAAGTTCAGTCCATTTGAAGAGACGCTTTGACTGTGATGTGCGGTCGTTCAGCAGCCGGCTGTGGAGGCTGGCTCTTTAAAAAAAAATGAGACCTCCTGTTTCCATAAATCACACCGGACACTGAGAGGGTTAAGAGGTTACAGAGGGAGTGGGGGGTGGGAGGCAAGCCTCTCTGTGGTGGTTTAGGAGTCTTATGGGAACTGCAGACCACACCCCATCCCCCACACCCGTCCTCCAGCATGCCTAGCATTTTACAACCCCCTGCACTCTGGGCAACGGGCAGAAATAGACCCTAGAGGGAGGGCTGGCGGGGACACTTTGGCTGTGCTTATCTTACACTTGATGATGTTTGAGACAATTTCAGAGTTTCACCCTCATCTATAAGTCGCGCTTCCATCTTGGGAGGCATTAAGTGTGAGAACTGAGTCGGAGATGTTGATCTGTGTTTTTTCCTGTCTTACAACACATTAGAACTGGCTTGATATTATCATGAATCTTAGGTTTTGCTCAGAAGGAGCAAGATAAGCCCACACTGTCAGCCGCCTCTCTTTGGTGACAGCAGGCGGCAGTAAACATGATGATGCTGACCCGTGTGTTTACACAGTTTTCTTTGTGTGGAATGTGTGACACCGAATGCAGTGGCTGAATGAGCAACAGATGGTTTGCTTGTGTCTTCGACATACAAGGCCAAAAATGTTATCAGTCACTGAAAATGGGGCCTATCTGCAGTTATACTAATGTTAACCTATGAGCTACCAATCTAGCTTCCAGTATAACTCTGTGATTGTAGTATGTCCTCCTGTCTCTAAGTCTTGATCTAATAAAAAGAGGACATTTTATTCTAATAAAATACATGCATATGTAAGATTTGAACAGTCTGACATCTGATTTGAGTGTAAAAATTCCAACAACAGAATGAAAAAAGTAGCGTACATACAATAAATCTTGTGATGAGTAGGACGTGTCCCAAGGAAAATGCTGTTCATATTGTGGTCATTTTAACATCCCAGTATTTCCTAGTTCCCAACGAAAAAAGTATTTCAGTTGGAGCTGAAACAATCTCGAAAAACAATCTTGAAAACCTGATTTCAAATCTTAAGTATTTCTCTATAACTACATATTGAACACTTAACAATCAACAGTGATTGTCCCTGACTGGGGCACATGAGTACCTGACATCACGTTTTTCGCGTCTGAGTCCTTTTTCCCTTCAAACAACAAACAACAGCAAGGGCACAGATGGAAATCTTGTCTTGTGAAAGAACCCAAACTGCTCTAACTTTGGCAAGAAACTGTGGTCATGTTGAAACCCATTGTTCATAGGAAGACGCTGATGGAGAAAATATGTTTCATCAGACTTCCATAGAGCGATAATGTCTACAACACAGAGTCAAGTCAGTTAAGTTGTACTTGATTCAACAGTTGGCATTTTATCACTCAGGGTGTCCTCATGAAAGTATTGGTGTCCAATACTTATAATAGCCTACATCCAATGAGCAGAACATTTTGTGTTGGAAAAACAGAATTTGGACAGTGGATATACCCAGCCAACGACAACAATAAAGTCAAGCTTGTTGACGTATGTTGAAAGGCTACTGAGCCACCAAACTTTATCTACTAAAAAGAATGATATAGGTGTAATAAGTGCAGCAGAAGTAACAGGGAGGTTAGGGAGATGTCAAGGAGCACAGTTTGTACACACCAACACATTCCTGTGGAGGTCTAATTAAGAAAAACAAATGAAAACGCCTGTGTGGACATGTAATTTAAAACAAGATGAACTCATTTACGTAGAAATGTGACATCCCAATGCTAGTGGCATGGCTTTGGTTGTGGCAATGTTGGTCAGTCGGTCTGAAGGTCTGCCACTTTGGTCCATATTGAAATATGTCAACAAATATTCAATGGTCCCCAGAAGATGAATCCTACTGACCTTGGTGATCCCCTCACTTTTCCTTTAGCGCCACCATGAGGTTGACATTTGAGGTTTTGAGTGAAATATCTCAACAAATATTGGATGGATTGCCCTGAAATTCGGTACAGATGTTCATCCCACCCTCAAGATGAACTGTAATAACATTGATTTCTGACTTTTCAGCTAGCGATGTCATCTGGTCAAGATATCAATTTGTCCAATACTTTGTCCAATACCTGCAAATATGTTGACTTCCCCATCAGCCTCAGCTGTACTGTATTTTGTGCTAAGTAAGCAAATATGCGCATGCTAACATGCCAGACTAAGATGGTGAGCATGGTAATCGTTATACTTGCTTTGACATCAGCATGTTAGTGTTGTCATTTTGAGCATGTTCGCAATATGACATCAGCACTTGGCTCAAAGCACCACTGTACTGCTGTAGAGCTTCACAGAGCTGCTAGCGTGGCTGTAGACTCTTATGGCCGATTCACATAGAAGGTGTTTTCAGAAGCGTTTTTGATGTTCGTCACTCGTTTCATGGAACAGATTCGCTTCCATTTTATTAAATACATTAATCCATACTGACTCCGAAACACGTGCGATTTTTTTTTTTTATGCTCTGAGTCTATTTCTGTCACGTTTAATGAAGTGTAATCTGCACAGACAGTTGTTTAAATCACACAAATATCCCACTGTATATGTGTTTCAATGTTTATGTGTTTCAAACTGTATCTATACTGATTTATCAAGGCTCCCGGTCTGGCTGTGAGCTACCAGTTTCAATGTAGGCAGATTCTCCTCACTCGCTACGGTGGGAAATAAAATCAATGAATCAATAAATACAAACACTGTTGATTTCTTCCTGTGTAGCCGACATGAAAACTATTTTGGTTCAGTAAATTTCTGCTGTCAGTCAGTCTGGTGGGGGCATTCCGTCTGGCCGCTGTCCTCTCAGCTTCCCAGGAACTTCTGCTTCTGCAGACAGACTTCTGCTTCTGTGGACAGAGACGATGAATGTAGGTGCGGTTGTTGTCAGTGTGGATTGAACAAATAGAACGCACTTACGCTCTTGCTTATTATGTGGATTCCTACTTAATCTTGTTAATACTCCTCTCTCACAGCAGACATTTCAACATAAACATAACTAACAGTATTAATGATGAGTCTGTTCCATTTAAATGTCCCCGTACGCCATTCCAGCGAACCAGCATGCTGTTACTGAAACAACTAGAAGGATTGCAGCCAGTTTAAATGTATGACTTAGACCTGAGGTTTTTCTACCATTATATGTCAAAGTGTCTGCTGTGAAATAGGTTTATTACAAAAAAACCTTGCTATTAGTCTATACTACTTTATTATATGGCTGCAACTAACAATTATTTTCATTATCAGTAATATAAATATGTAAAATGCCAGTGATATTCAGTTTACTGTCATAGAAAAAACAAAAAAAATACTTAAATGAAGAAATCTATTACCAAAATGGTTGCAGATTATTTTTCTGTCAATCCACTTATTGTCTAATTGTTTCAGCTCTACTTAACTACTCAATCAATAGTTGAGCCTTTTTGTCTGCTCTAGGTGAGATGTGAGTCCAGTTCTAACTTCTCCTGTTGAATTTCATCTGAGTTTAAGTGATTCTCCTCTAAAATTGTTCTGAGACAGTTCAAGATCTGTAGTCTCTCCAGAAGCCGCCTGCACCTCTGACTCTAACATCCCAGATCCCATAATTACGGCTCAAAAGCCATCTCATGGATTTGTGATGAAATACTTTCTTTCTCATAGCTGTACTGGTGGTTGTGTTTGGGAGTCACATCCCTTTGCACTGCTGCCCTTGAAACTGTGGCTAACCTGGGACCAGGACTGTCTTTGTGCTCCAGCAGTAGCTGGGCTGCTCCAGCCTCGATCACATCCAGCGTTTGAAAATGAACTTCTTGACTCACCTGCCAAAGGGATTGGTAGATGAAAAAATCCACTAGATCCACAAAACTAGGAGTGCTCGAGACAGTCTGTGGTCGGCACTCCTTCGCCTCAGACCATCTCCTACAGTTTCGTGGCACTGTTTAGGAGTGTGTAAAAAAAAACACATTATACACGTGTCTACACTGTATAGGGACAAACCTGAGTAATTTCCTCCAAGCCATCATGCCAGATATTTTACTGCATGACTATTTCGGTACAAATATTTACCCGCCAATGTGGCCTTCTGAGATTTACTCGCCAAACAGAAAATCTACCCGCATTTGGCGCTTGGGGGGTGTTAATTTCAGACCCTGGTCACATCCCAGCCAGAGTTTAAAATTGATGAATTTCAACAGAGTTCTCCTTCTATTCATCATCTAAACACTGTAAACTAAAGCCTCTCAGGAATCTGTATAAACATGTTTTATTTAACCCTCTTGCATTTCAGTGACTCATCTCAGTGGTAATTCACGTGGTAATGCGGTAGAGGTTAACTTAAAGTTAGTAATTCTGTGTGTGTGTGTGTGTGTGTGTGTGTATGTGGTTGTGTGGTTGTGTTGAATTTCTGCACTCTTGGCAGTAATGGTGTTGATCTGGTTGCTAGGCAGCAGCTGTCCTCAGCTGTGGAATGGAGATCACTAAGAGAGGAGGAGGATGGGAGGGAGTAAGAGCGCTGAGCCTGTTTTGGTAAAAATCTATTCACAGAAGCTAGTTTAGTTTAAATATTCTGTTTTTGTCACAGGAAAGAAGAAGGACATTTTTTCAAATATATTAAAAGATGCAGACGTTTAGATCCAAACTCATGTTGAGGGGAAGGGTGTTGGTTCTGTCCGTCAGTGGTTTATTTTACTGCTGCCGTATGTGTGCTGGTGCTTGTTCCTGTGTGCCTGCTGAGGTATATGCTAACTCTGGTTATATTTAGGATTTCTTTGTCCTGGGTAAAACAAAAAGGCCTGGGGAAGGCTTATGTCAATATAAACCAACCTGGAGAACAATATATTTATATAGCAAAGTTACACATCGCAGTGTGTGCAGGGTTTCCCCCAGGAAATTGGGCAGTGGAGGAAGTAAGAAAAAAAACAAAGGGTTTCACAGACGTGTCTTGCTTGTGTCGTCAAATGTACACTCAAAATATCCCTTCTGCACCACACCTGACTGACTTAAATAAACTTAAAGTGTGTAACATTTCAGAGAATGCATTTATTCACTTTGTTTCTGAGAGTTAGATGAGAAGATTGATGCCACTCTCATGTCTGTCTTTTAGATATCAAGTCAGCAGCTGGCTAACTTAGTTTAGTACAAAGACTGGAAATGGGAGAACAACTAGTCTGGTTCTGTCCAAATGTAACAAACTTTGCCCACCGGCACCTGTAAAGCTCACTAATTATTTAACTTATTTGTTGTATCTGTACAAAGTGTAAAAAAACAAATTTTTGGACAGGTAGGAGCTGGACAATTTCTTGATTTCCAGTAACTTCCGTGAGTCTCTGCTGGTTGCATGGCAACTGTTCCTGGCCAAGAAATAGTTGTAGGAGCACATAACCCACCATCAAACTACAGTTTGTCAGTTTCAGACTTCATATGGATGAAACAAATGAGATACAGCATGTTCATTAGTTTTAAGTTAGCTGGCTGCTGGCAGTAGCTTCATATTCAGCATACAAACATGAGAGGGCTATCTGTCTTCTCAGCTAACTATTGCCAAGAAAACAAACTAACTTCAGCTAAGGGAAGACTGTTTTGCAATAAATGGCAGCAGGCCTTATCTGTAGTGTCAGTAAAACATACAAATATAAAACACAAGCAGCTCATAGTGTCCTGCAGGCATGTGTGATGGACTGTTTAGGTCACTGAATGTGCCCAATAAATATGAAAGTGAACAAAAAAGTATTGATTTTAAAAATGTAACCAGCACAATGCAATGTACCGAATGAAATGAGATGCACTGAAGGAACTACGTGTCATGTTGTGTGTTGCAGCTTGCAGGAGGTGTAATCTTGGGCGTGGCCCTATGGCTGAGACATGATCCCCAGACCAGCAGTCTTCTGGGACTTGAATTTGATGGAGCCCAGGCCCCCAGCACCTTCTACATCAGTACGTATCTCATCTACACCATCTTTACTGTCTGTCTCTGTGCCGTCTATGTTGTGGAAAATCTGTTGCTGAAACTTTCGTTAAGAGAGCCTTGTGGCAACAAAAAGCATCTGTTGCCACACTCTATCCTCTCTCACATGGAAAATGATGGTGTTACTGGCATTTGCGCTCATCTTCATTATTTCCACACAACACAGCACTTTGTACACTAAACCACAGCGTAAAAAACAGTACAGTGGTCGTATCAGGTAGGATCTGACATTTGGTCTGAATTTCAAAACAAATTTTGATATATAATACATCCTGGCAGGTAATTTTGGTCAAAGACAAACTGAGTTCAGATGAGTTGAACTTTTACTATATCCCTCAGTGAAGGGACCTCATCAATGAGTCCAAGTTTAAAGCAAGTTCATGCAAGATACTAGAAGGAAGTATGTGCCTCTAACTTGAAACCAGTATCGGCATATTATTTCCTTTGTTTTTGAATACAGTTTCACAGTGTCATTTCTTTAATGTGCTGCAATAACTAACAGTGAAACAATAACATTAACTATTAATGGATAGAATAGTGGATCCTCTTTGGTCTATAAGGCCCCTGTTGAATAAGACGAATGGGATATTCATTTTTAATAAGTTAAAGGTATACTATGCAGGATTTTCCTTTAAAAAAACAATGTATAGACTCATACAAAAATGATACTTCTCAATCATCACTTATGACCCACTAGAAGTGTGTGGTGGTGTATGTATCTACAGAGACGCTGCCCTCTGCCTCTATTTTGCTGTGTTCAGGACACTTCTGGGTGTCAACCTTTTGGCAGTGGGTGTGTAGCCCCCAGCCAATACTAGCGGACAGGGTGTGAGGTCAGGACTCATAGCATAGCAACCAGGTTACATCGCTCTCTACGTGTCTCTCCTCTGCTCCGCTCTGCTCTCTGTCTCTGTGTCATGGATGTATGAACAGCTGCAGGTCTGAGTGTCTGGGCGACTCGTGGGCGGGGCTGAGCTACACACACGCAGCCACAGTGGACAAGATGCAGCTCCGCATTCACACAAAATCCAGTAATGCTGCAACTTCCCGCAAAGGTTGTGCAGAGATGTGTGGAGGCATGAGTGTGTTTTAGAATATAACCGCCATGAAACAATCAGGAAATAAGGTTTTATTTATCTGATCCATGGCTTTGTTCTCACAGCACCGCTCCCTCTCTTCATTTACTCTCTAGCTCGCTCGACCGCCGCTGCTCACGCTCTCTCTCACGCTCTCTCTCATGCTCTCTCTCATGCTCAGTCATTGAGCCGGGGAGGAGGGGCCAACTTTGAATGCTGTGTGTTTATAAACACCAACACACAAATCCTGCATAGTATACCTTTAAGATAAGAGGTGACTTTTATTAGAGCTAATACATCATGGATGGTATTCTATATGTGCCTAAAGAGTTTGATGAGTCATGAGAAAACCTTTTGTAAATTACTTATGGGACCCATCATGTGGGTATCAAATTAGATACAGTACAAACAAGCACATTATAAACTAGTTGAGGGTAAGATTAGTGAATTTCTAAACTCCTCAAAATTAACTACAGGGCCAGGTGTGTTGTGCTGATGTGCTCTTCTAGCCACAATGAACATATATTTACATTTCTTCTTTCTGGTGGGTTACGCACTCATCATCTCAGGGTGGTTTCAGAAACATGAAATGTGACCTTTTGCCATGTTTATGCCGTTTTGCATAATCGCAACATCCTGGCAGATTGTCATGTGCCTTTGACATGATTAACAGAGTGCTGCAGAGATGGCTGTCCATCTGCCAGCAGGCTCTGAAGCCTCCCTGAGTGGCCAGTAGGTTGTTGGTCACCACCTCCCTGACCAGCTGCCTTATTGCCCGCTTACTGAGTTAGACTGGATTACCAGCTGCACAAACAGAAGAGGTCTTGAATTTTTAAAATGCTCTTAAATGTTTTCCTTAGAGCCATGTGTGGTGGAAAGTGGGCGGCCATGATGATCAGGCATTGACGAACACTCTAGTTTATAGTAACGTTTGTTTTCCTCATTTATTTTAGGATTGGTTGTTCTGATCCCCAAAGCTGAATAAATATTGATTCTTCCAAACTGAACTGCAGGGCTGCAACTAATGGTTATTTGATTATCCATTAATTTATTTTTATTATCATATTCATTATCATCATCATTATCATTATTATTATTATTCTTGATTAACTGATTGTCTACAAAACTTGAGAAAATAGTGAAAAGGTGTTTCAAAATTTCCCAGAGTTCAAGGTGAAAGGTCTTCAAATTGGCTTTAATTAATCAATTATCAAAATTGTTGCAGATTCATATTTTGCTAAACAACTAATCAATTAATCAGCTAATTGTTTCAGCTCTACAGAGCATTGTCTAATCTATCACAGCCTCGTTGAATGGACTCACACATACAATACAGTACAGGACGTTCAGGGAGGGAAGTGGGCGAGCTGACCGTTAGTAACCTGGACATGAGAATAGTAAACTGGTGTGAAATGTGTTCATGTTGAAGTGGGGCGGCCCCGCCTCGCCCAGATCACCAGCAACTTGTGACCAGGACTAACAGAGGACACACAGCTTATCATCTGACTCTGTTCAAAGCTTGCGCTCCCACATGACGTTAGCTGCTCCGTCACCTCTCTCTGCAACTCTGTAAACCAACATCGACGCCCACATTACGACAGTTGGTCTTCCTGTCTGCGTCAACAACCTGAGTCATCAGCCTTCCGAGGAAGAGAAGGGGGGAAGAGATATTAAAGGGAAGGGATGATAGCAAGATGCTTTTTATAGTTTCAAAATGAATGTGTGAAAGATTCTTTTAAAACACAGTTACAGGAAAAATGAAGTGGGTGTTTTGGACCTTTGTTTTTGCCGCCCTCCATGGCAGCATAGCTGTGGTTGTTCAGTGAAAAAAGCCTCACCACTCAGAGAGGAACTACTTAGGGAGTTTCTCTCAAACAGGCTCAATGATTGCATCCTAACCATTACATAAAGCCTCCGTCTCATTCCCGAGGAGAGGAGAAAAGGCCTGGTCCGTATAGGAAAAAATTCCTCACTGGCCCTCCCTTTCCCTCCTCCTCCTTCTCAGCGACCCCACCCCTCCTCCTCCCTCCTCTGTGAAAGTTTTCCTCTCCCTCACTTTTCTCAGTTTCTTTCCACTGTCGCTCCCCCTCACTTCCCCATCTGGATGTGGTTAGTGTTTGAGTCGTGCTGTCTCTTTTCTCCTTATTTTTCCCCTAGTCCTTCCTGTACCTCTGTCTGCCCTTTTTTTCCCTCCCCTCGCGTCTCCATCCCCCACTGCCAGCAACTTTTCAATATGGAGCCCTACATCTGCTTGTCTCCTTTCTCTTTACCCCTACACACTCACAATCACCCAGTGGTTGCCTGCTTAAACATAGATTAGTTGATGTACAACTGAATAGTGTGCTCATGTTTTACTTTAAAACTAAATGAAAGAGTTCGAGGGGTGAAATGTTCTATGTTCCTCAAACTTGAGTTCATAGTTCCTGTTAAGTCCAGTTTCATTAATTTTCTGAACAGCAAAGATGTTAAAAAGTCACTTCCTTCCAGGTTATAAAATCATTTTGTGGCAGAGTTGACAACTAGCATGGCAGGGGAGGCTGGGACTGAAGTAGATAATGATCTTGATCATGATTAGCAGACCTATGACTGTCACACAATCATGTGATATTAGTCAAACTGACACAAAGTTGGTTTTGGAAAGTGTTTTCCAGTACAGTTAAGAGCTTGTTTGTGATTACGCTATGAATGGTTTATTACAACTTGAGTTTTATTTTTGTCGCTCCAACCATTAGTTCCATCAGTTATAGGTTTTAAACAAACTGATTAGTCAAATTTATTTGGAAGAGAAAACAAAGACACGGTAAAACCATTTAAATGTGTGTTGTAAACATCCGTTGCAGTTGCAGTCATTTTTTAGTGGAAATTCAAACTACCATTCAAATAAAAGGAAAAAAATTAACTACTCAATTCATAATAATGTGTTGAAAGTGTTCTTAAAATGAAACTGTTCATCTACCATTGCGAGCGCTGTTAGCCCATCAGCACGCTAAGCTATCATTGTACCCTTTGCTAACTGGAGAAAACAAGCGAGCTGTGTTGAACGGATACTGATGAAACCAAACCATCTGAGAAGTTACGTCTGTAGACATTGTAGATTTGACACCATTGATGGAAATGGTGGATAACAGTGAGGCTATTTGTAAAATGCACCTGCCTTACATAACGTTAGCTTGTCACTGAAGTCAGGCAGCACTACGTACAGAACCTTCATTTTAACTTTTTGATTAGCCTACATGGGTTGCATTCAAATTAAATAAAAAAAACAACATGTTAGTTTGAATAAAATCAAACTTGTTTTGTTTTTTTAAAGTGACTTTGCCATTTACAGACAGACCTCTTGGCCCACTGTACTAGTACAACTGTGCTGTCCTGTCAGTAGGACATTCATTCAACTCATGAAGTAATTTAATTTTTTAATTCAAGTAAGTCACAAGACTGAGCTTGTGATCATAAGTTCTGAAATGGTTTTAAGTGTGGTAACTGGAAATCCATAGTTGATGTGAATTACAACGGAAAAACACATTGAGTTAATTATAGGAGATCAATGAATGTCATTTAATTTGATTATGGTTTTCACAGTTGATCTGCACTCTGCGGGGTTGCAGGCTCCTGCATGAACTGCTTTGGAAATTTAAGCTAGTAAATGGGTGCAAATGCTCTGACAGTTAATGTGGAGAACAGCTGCACACACACACACACAGATCCATCCCCCCAGTGGTAAAGCATTTCACTTACTCCGGCCTAATATTTAATCATAATTCACATTACCATGCAACTGTTAATGTTCACGCAGGGAGCAGGTAATCCCAGCAGAACATCACAAGTTCTTTATTTTTTAATGATTTCTGTTTTCATGGGGTCATCTTTCACATAAAGTGACCAAGACCAGTGGAGCATCAGGAACTACTTGACTCATCTTCCTGTTCAGCAGTAAACCACATAGTCATTCACTTACTAAGAAGCAAATGTCACTGCTTCTAAAAGTAGCAGTGACAAATTCACATGAAATTATGGTTTTCCCCTGGGTTTCTGGTGGCTTAGGTGCTGTGGTTGCTATGCATTTTCACATTTTCTTTACTAAATAATTGAGTTTTTTAAATGATCATTTAAAAAAAAGAATAATTCAGTACAGGAGTAGAATAGATTTATATTTTAAATATGATAAAACATCGTTTCCCTCTCTTCATTCACACTCTAGCTCGCTTGACCACTGACTCTCCCTCTCTCTCTTTCTCTCATCTTTTTTACAGTACAGACTACAGTGTGTCACTTAAATGCTGCAGCTTGGGGGTTAGCTCCGAAGTTAGCAACAATGGGTTAGCCTAGCCTGAAGACGCTAAACAGAGAAATAGAGAATGGAGAAATGTGTGGCTGCTAATCACACCCCGCCCCACCACCACCACCACCACCACCACCACCAAACCAAACCACCCGCTCAACAAGCA